>NC_036858.1:7615119-7652102 GCF_002910315.2 Salvelinus sp. IW2-2015
AGTGAATCGTCTGCACAGACAGAGCGCTCCATCCCATAATATAAAGTCCCATTGTCCTACGTCAACAATGTTTGATGGGTGTGACAATGTTATTTCAAATATTTGTCTGCTCAAAGAAAACTGTGATTAAATCCCACATATGCTTTATTGGCGCTATTACTGGGCTATTGGCAGAGATGTTAACAGCAATATGATTATCATCATATATTTTCTATAGCTACGAGAAGGTGTTTCCGTGAAAAGCCACAGGCTTTAAAAAGTTACAACTGCTTTTTAGTAGCTTTCTCCAATTTTCCAGCGAAATCTGCAGACAAAAAATGGTTATACGACTTATTTCTATACACCTCTAAAATAGTGGTAGTGCCCTTATTATTTTTTTACTTTATTTAACTTGGCAAGTCAGTTAAGAACAAATTCTTATTTACAAAGACAGCCTAGGAGCAGTGGGTTAACTGCCTTGTTCAGGGGCAGAACGACAGATTTTTACCTTGTCAGCTCAGGGATTCAATCTAGCAACCTTTCGGTTACTGGCCCAACGCTCTAACCACTAGGCTACCTGCCACCTTATCTTTCCTTAGCATATAAATCCTGACTTTCCTAATCCAAGCCATACAGTTTCTAGTTACAGTCTACAGTGTCGGATGGAGAGTGGAAACAGAAAAAGCCATGGCGAGACAGAGAAAGAGACGGGAGGTGGAGGGGGACTAGCCAAGTGCAATCGTTGCAGGGTGTGGTAATACATCGAAAGGTGGTGGCATCAACGGGAAAAACCTGAACAGTTGCATTGTAGGAGTGGTGACAATAAAGATTTTGAGACTGACTTGCATTTCTCAGTATGTGAAGACAAAGCCTTGTCATCTCTTACCAGGGTTGTGAACTGCACCCAACATGTGACCTGTCACTGAGCTCAAAACTCCTGCTAATGCAATCTGAGACTGGACAGCCCTTTACACAAAACCTGCATCAGGCTAATTGACATAACACACACTCCTCCGGTCCTAAAATAAACCAGGTAAAGAAAGAGACGAGGAAGAAGAAGTCTGGAGCTGGAGCCTAGGGTGTCAGGAAACCATGTGTGTATTATTTTGGCAATTGACGAGGGCCTTCCATAAAATAACAATCACAGAGCGAGCGTGAACTTGCAGTCGTCTGGGGGGGTTTGTTTATTGTGTGAAAATGATCTGATAGCTTCTGTCATTCAAACACAATTCATGAATTCCGGAATGATGTTGTGGTGGTGTACGGCGATGAGGGCTTGGTCTTTTGTGGGTTCCTGGAGAGCCGTTTCCTGGTGGAAAAGGTGTGTTCGCTTTTCACTGGCGAACGCACCCCTGACAATGACCTCAGATGTGAGAACATTAGGTTCTACTCATCACTGGGGTGCAGTTCCCTCCTTCCCTTGCCTCCTCGCGCCCTCCTCTCCTGCTGCAGTGTGCCGTTATCACAGAATGGCTAAACTATCACGTGGAGGTATTCGTGTTTGGAGATGACTTCAGCTGCTGAAATAAATTCTCCCCTCTAAAATCGTATGGGTCGTGACTGTTCCTTGGTGTCATTGTGTCTCGGTGCTCATGGTATTGCAGTGGTTCTGTCATTATTTTATATTGCTCAATATTTGGACATTTTGAGAGGTAAATGGCCAACAAAGTACAGGGTATGGTGTCACAACGACAAGTACAGGGTATGAGTTAGATGGCGTCACCCTCCTCTCCTGTGTTCCACTGCCTAACAGCCAGCACCCCTCCTGGCTCTCACTCTCAATACAAAACATTAGACTGAACAAGAAGCAGAGAACTGTGCCTGTAACTGTTGGGAGCATTGGGACCGCAGTGATGACAGGACCCGGCTGGTGACCTGAGAGGTGCAAGGGGACGTCACCGGGCCAGCGGGGTGAAAAGGTAAGAGGGACCCACTGAGGTTCCCCTGACCTCAATTATCACAATAATACTATGGCCTAGACCAGTGGTATTCAACTCTTACCCTTCGAGGTCCGAAGTTTTCTGTTCTACCTGATAATTAATTGCACCCACCTGGTGCCCCAGGTCTAAATCAGTCCCTTTAGAGTGGAACAACGAAAGAAAGTTGTGGAACTGGCTTTGAGGTCCAGAGTTGAATTTGAGGGGCCTAGACGAACCCGTGTTTCCAATAATGCTATATCCCTACAAGACCACAGCACACAGAGAGAGAGAGAGAGAGAGAGAGAGAGAGAGACGAGAGAGAGAGAGAGAGAGAGAGAGGAGAGAGAGACAGAGGAGAGAGAGAGAGAGAGAAGAGAGAAAGAGAGAAAGAGAGAATGAGAGAATGATAAATGAGGGAGAGAGAAGGTGGAGAAAGAGCAATTTATAGACACTTTATAACGAAATTAATTCAAACAAGTGATACTTCCAAAAGTACCGAAAACATCAGGCGGGGCACCTCAACTCTTTGTTGACTGAGACTTGCTTCCATGTTTACGGTCGACCGTATGTGCTGTGCATGACGGCGGGGCATGGCGTGTGCCAAAAGAGGAATGGCACTACCAATACCTGTGAGTTCAGTACATACATGGAAACACAGGGTTTGTCAAAACAAAGTTAATGGCCAATTAGAAGAGTGCAAAGGTGTCTTGTTATTTCTTCAGGCAGTGTGTGGAGTGGGCCAGTCCTTCCGCCTCACAACAGCACTTTTTCCAGGTATATAAACTGTATACAGCATGCTTTATGTGGTGTGACCAGACCAGACAGACATGCTTAGTTAGCTGGGCCACCATTAAAACATTCCACCCGTATAAAATATGACAACAGGACAATAAAAGTATAACCATCACAGCTATCCAGTACTCGCTGGTTGACTACGGTAATCGCCAGCCCACCTCCTTCCTCCTACAGCCCTTTTCCCTCCCGCACACCAACTCCCCTATCTCCCCTACACCCCTTTGTACCGAGTCCCGTTTTCCATTCCGGAGGGGTCTTTTCTCCATAGCCTGGTGAAGGGCAGGGCAGCCTGTGGTGGAGCTGCTCTTCGATGGTCCATAGGATGAGATGCCCTGACGCGAGTGAGATGCGTAACGCTTAGTTTACTATGGTGCTGGCTGAACTCCTTTATGCTTTTAGGCAGTGTAGAGCAACACAGGAGGACGTCCATCACCTCCAATGTACTGTAGACCTGTTGATGGGCAATCGCCTGCCAGTCGCATATCCTGTTTTGGTGATTTGCTGCTGATACTGTGAATACCTAAAACAAGTTAGGTCTTGGAATGTGGGCCGAAATATCATCATCAATACACACCACTCATGCAGTACACCGTCATCTATTTTCATCTGAGGGGAATTTTGGTTGAGTGAGATGCTGATGTTGAATGGAAGATTGCCACGTTACTTATTTTGACATTGTTTTGCTTGACTGTGGGAAAAAAAGTAGGTTAGCAGCTCTCAGGCTTCGCAGATTGACGTCACTTCCTGTTCACATACAGATCTTAATTTGATCACCCTGTTACCAAAGAACTTTCCTGCAATGCAGAACATTTTTAACTTGTAGTGTTTTTTCATTTTAAAAACACTTCCGAAGTTTTTAATTTCCTCTTCAAAATGTTATATTTGGTTTTCCATTCCGAAAAATGTATCACCCCCTACAAAAATGTAAATGCATTATAATCCACATAATAATTCACATTTCCTGTTGCTGCAGGATTATTTTATTGACGTAGCAAACTGGCTCCAATTAAGATCCGACATCTGTAATCAGTCACTCCGTTAGATCATACAAAATGTCTAATTATTGTCATCAAGTAGTGAAAAGCTGTGGTAGCCCATCTGTAGTTTGAGCTCTCTTCCTGCCTGTCCATCAACCCTTCTCTTGATCAATCTGCAAACGCTGCTTTGCTCTACTAGATGAAGATTTGGAGATTGTCACGCCCTGACCATAGAGAGCCTTTTTATTCTCTAGGTCGGGGTGTGACTAGGGTGGGTAATCTAGGTAGTGTTTTTCTATGTTGGCCTGGTATGGTTCCCAATCAGAGGCAGCTGTTTATCGTTGTCTCTGATTGGGGATCATATTTACGCAGCCATTTCCCCACTGTGTTTTGTGGGATCTTGTTTATGTGTAGTTGCCTGTGAGCACTCCATAGCTTCACGTATCGTTTGCTGTTTTTTTATTGTTTTGTGCGTTTCACGAATAAAAAGATGTGGAACCCATATCACGCTGCGCCTTGGTCCGAATGTTATTTTGACTATCGTGACAGAGATAAACCAAAGAGTTCACTAATTTCTCTGAGTCATAGGTTTTGTCATAATTTTTTGTATTGGTACTGTCACGCCCTGACCTTAGTATTCTTTGTTTTCTTTATTATTTTTGGTTAGGTCAGGGTGTGACAAGGGTGATATATGTTTTTGTCCTGTCTAGGGTTTTTGTATGTTTATGGGGTTCTTACTAGTCTAGGTGTTTTGTATGTCTATGGTTGCCTAGATTGGTTCTATGGTTGCCTAGATTGGTTCTCAATTAGAGGCAGCTGTTTATCGTTGTCTCTGATTGGGAACCATATTTAGGCAGCCATATTCCTTGAGTATTTCGTGGGTGATTGTCTATGGTTAGTTGCCTGTGTCAGCACTATTATTATATAGCGTCACGTTCGTTTTGTTGTTTTTGTATAGTTCGTTCAGTGTTCTTTCTTCATTAAAGAAGATGTACTCAAATCACGCTGCGCTTTGGTCTCATCACTATAACGACCGTGACAGGTACTATGATGCAAGTATCTCACTCTCCAGATAAAACAAGGGACTTAGCATTGATTCCCTCTGTTTTTGAACTATAACAGGTTCTGGCCAGCTAGACTCTCTGCAGACAATTCACCATAATTAATGGTTGGACTCATGTAGTAGTAATGACAATGTTTCAGGGAAAACATTCTGGTAGGCAATATCAGGTTTCATTTGATTAGTGACTCATCAGTGGTAGTTTGATTATGGTGATTTTTCTCAGTTCGGATGGCAACATGTGTTCAAGGACAAAACTCTATGTAACACCACAAGGTGCAATACTGACCTGAACTAACCCAACGTTATCATGGTGTCATTCTGTCTTAAAGTAATAAAAACACATTCACTACCTTTTACGATATAGTATAGATTTATCTAAATATTTGATCTGCTTCCATTTTTTTATTATAGCAATGTCAAAACACATACTAAATCCCAGTGATAAACTTTGATCAAAACATATAGTTGAACATTAAACATACCAATACTAAGATCACACACATTGACAATCTGCAGAATATGTAATTCAAACCAGAATGTTCAAATATCTACTGCCAGAATCTGTCGTGGTAGTTTTAGGAGCTGGTCTGATTGGGCCAAGCAGTACAAAGCCAACAGGATCCTGATGAGTACTGTACAAAGAGGAGCCTCTAGTCAGCCAGGGAGTTCAGAGGAAAGCGTCCGTCTGTCTCCTGGTGAACAGAGATGTGGACGGAGACGTCAGGGGGAGGCAGATGACCCCTGGCACTGAAGACAGGCCACATCAAAGACACACTAACTCACCTAAATGATAAACATGCCTCGTTGATATACTAGAAATATCTCACACACACACACACACACACACACACACACACCAGTACCTCTGGATTGAGATCTACAACTATAACATTAGGATATATCTTCCCGGATGGGGAATGAGATTACACTAACATGCTACTGGGGCTACTCCTTATCCATAATATAATCACTGTTCTCATTTGTCATCGCATGGGGCTGACCAGCATCCCGGAGTCGCCTCTTCACTGTTGACGTTGAGACTGGTGTTTTGTGGGTACTATTTAATGAAGCTGCCAGTTGAGGACATGTGAGGCGTCTGTTTCTCAAACTAGACACTCTAATGTACTTGTCCTCTTGCTCAGTTGTGCACCGGGAGTGAAGGGAGTAGTACACAGCGTTGTAAGAGATCTTAAGTTTCTCTGCAATTTCTCACATGGAATAGCCTTCATTTCTCAGAACAAGAATAGACTGACGAGTTCCAGAAGGAAGTTATTTGTTTCTGGCCATTTTGAGCCTGTAATCGAACCCACAAATGCTGATGCTCCAGATACTCAACTAGTCTAAAGATGGCCAGTTTTATTGCTTCTTTAATCAGATCAACAATTTTCAGCTGTGCTAACATAATTGCAAAAGGGTTTTCTAACGATCAATTAGCCTTATAAAATGATACACTTCGATTAGCTAACACAACGTGCCATTGGAACACAGGAGTGATGGTTGCGGATAATGCCACTAGTGGCCAAAAGGCCGTATTAGTATGGGCAGTGCCATTGAGGGCTTCCACCATTTTAATGTAGTCAACTGGGTCGGACATCCAACTTCATTGGCTGATCTCTGCTGGTGACCCTGTTGGAATCATGTCCTACCTGGTCATCAGGAGGGATCACCCAATTGTGAAGAAGAAAATTGACTACTTCAAAATGGAGATTGCCTCAATGGCGCTGACCATGCTGTCACAGACGCTATAATGGCACAGATACAAAGATGAGTCCTCTAGCTAACTCTATGGATCTAGCCCACTCCCCTATGTTGGTCTAAGGCCAGTTTGGCAGACCAAAGTAGAGGAGCGCAGAGCCATCCCATCCCTGTGTACATAACCTTTAGGAAGTATCAATCAGGTAAGAGGATGGAATTGTGTTCCCTCAATGCATCATAGTCTGTGTTCCTATGCCATTCACTTTTTCAACACAGAAGGTATAGGTTTAGGTACTACCAACCAGTAACTTGCTCTTGAAGTCCAGAATCGTAGGTAGACGTCAATACCATGAGAGCGACAAGCCATAAAAATCCCTACCACCTCATTTTGGGTTTTCCATTCCCTCTTAATTGAGTTGATCATTTCCCACAATGCATTGCGCTAGCATACCTCCTTGACATTTGTGGTTGGTGGTGGCACGCATGGTATTGTGCTTGGTTACCATAAACCTGAGATATAACAACCTGCTAGTCAGAGAACACACATCGGCTGCATTTACACAGGCAGCACAATTCTGATCTTTTTTTCCAATAATTGGTCTTTTGACCAATCATGTCAGATCTTTTCACATCAGATCTTTTTCAGAGATGGTCTGATTGGTCAGAAGACCAATTAGTGGGAAAAATAACCGATACGGGCTGCATGTGTAAACGCAGCCATCTAGGCCACACCATGCACATATTAGCCTACCCACTTGGCTGCACCAAGTGCGGTTTCACAGAGAAAACAGCCTAGAACAACCTGCTAAAGAACATTACAACCTCAACGCAGAGCGCATATTAAAACTCTCCAGGAGAGCTGCTGTGGTCGCTGCGCGTGCTACAACTCCAAACCCACCAGACACCCAAGAATCAAGCAAAGCTAGTTCAGCCAGGAAACCTGAGTGTTGCATCAGCTGATATGGCACTAATTAGATTCATCATACTAACTTTATACGGTGGCCTAATAGTCGACCAGGTATGCACACACATTCTCTGCCGGCTGCAAGCTATGCGCTAATGTTCTTGGTGACATGCTAATGCTGTAACATGCATTACTCGCTAGCGTGTCAGTTTTCTGCTTTCCTACCACACACCCCAGTTTCTATTTGGGCTCTGCTTTTGTTTCGGTCAAAGGGATTGTCTAGCATACCTTATTCTCTGTCTGTTGTTATTGTGATGTATGCTCTGTTATGATGCATGAGCAGAGCCTAACGTCAAGAGTAATGTACTGCAGGTATTATGATCTTAAATAAATGGTTAAATGAATACGTGGCGTTTCCTGTCTGAACTGGTGTTTATGGGCAGAATTGTACCTCAACAAAAGTGGCTTCCCTCAGCAGGGTCAACTCAGATCATCTGTGGGAGGCGTGAAGAAGTGATGTGATTGACACGGTGTTGTTTATCTTCTTGATCTGTGTGTCGAAGGGTGAGATATTACTGAGTGACTAAGCATGTTTTTTCCCTCTGTGGCTACGTTGCCTGGACTTGCAGACCATAACTCTGCCTCTTCCTGTAATGTCTAGGGGCTCTATTCAATCCGTATCGTAGAAGTTCAGCGTTACAGCGTGATTGAAATGTAATGGCATAGTTCCTGCATTCACGGTATACGCTGCAATAGGAAATTACCTTTAAGCAGTAAGCCACGAGGAGGTATGGTATATGGCCAATATACAACGGCTAAGGTCTATTCTTAAACCGGACGCAACGCAGAGTGCCTGGCTACATCCCTTAGCCGTGGTATATTGGCCATATACCACAAACCCCCGATGTGCCTTATTGCTATTATAAACTGGTTACCAACGTAATTAGAGCCATCAAAGTTTTTGTCGTACCCATGGTACAGTATGCGATCTGATATACCACGGCTGTCAGCCAATCAGCATGTAGGGCTCGTACCACCCAGTTTTTAAATACATTTATACAGCGCAATCTGTAACGGTTGAGCTATAGAGATTGGATAAAGCCCTAGGATTCCTGCTACTTGAGAACAACACATGCAGGCAGATGGGAGGATAATTATGCTTGGCAAGAACTATACATTTTTATAAAAACCTATTTCCCCCCAATGGTTTACCAATGTGTGCTTTCCAAGCAACTGATTAGCTGTATAATAGGTCTCCTATGATATAATCTTTCATGACATTGGCATTTACCAAAATCAAATTTAGCTTGATTTAACTTAGCTTGATTTAACTTAACTTGATTTAACTTAGCTTGTATTGCTTTCCATCTCAGTGCACTCTTTCCCTAGTGATGTCCTCACATGGCACGAGACATCCAATCATCACACACACACACACACACACACACACACACACACACACACACACACCACACACACAACACAACCGGAGGTAAAGTGTTTTACACACAACAGGGAGTAAGGAGGTGTGACTGGTGGCCCACCAGCATTCCCGACAGCACACTTGTCATCGAGCTGTCCTATAACCGTGAGTGTGTCACCCGATCTGTCCCTATAAACGTGGGTGTGTCACCACCTGATGCTGCCGGCTATTTTTAAACACTGGTTTATTTTCACAGTGTGATGTCATCAGCCCCCGACAGCAGTAAAACCCACCGGGGTGTTCACACCGGGGTGTAGGGAGACAGGGAGCGGAGCAGAGCGAGACACACGGGGGGGGGGGTGGGGGGGGAATGGTAGACACAAGTTCCAACGGGAGGAAGCACAACAGAGAGGGGTATTTTACCCCTGACGACAGGCCCAGGGCCCAGGGTAGTCTCTCTGTTCCTCCTGTCCTCTCACCCTCTCTGTGGGTTAGGAGGACAGCCAGGGGCGCAGTGATGGAACTATGTGAAGTTTCCACCACATGAAAAGGCACGTTAAATCTATGGATGTCTCTTTCCTCCCTTTCGGATTCACAGTCTCCTGCATTTACCAGACACAAGTTAAAGAACCAGAATTACCTTTCATAAATTGAATAAGCATTTTTTTTTTGTCCTAGTGGGGATATCTTATTGCCTTCACAGCCAAATGAAATCACCTAACTAATACCAGTGTTTCTGTATGTCTTACATACACCATATTGCAATAATCTATCTTATTAACTTCAGTTCCAGTTTGAACAAACCAACTGGGCTACAAACATGGGAGTGCACAGCAGTGGAACTGACCTTCAGAGTACATACACATCATATTTAACATTCTTTCCGTTCATCACTTATTGGCATAAACAAGGCAGGTAGGAATAGCTCACCCTCATTCTGTTGATGTTTGCTTTGTCACAGTAGAGACATTGAGGCTGCAGGGTGTTTTGAGACAGGTTGTTTGAGCAATTTTTAATAATCGGTGTTGGCCCAGGTCCAAAACAGCAGACTTGAGTTGTTTTGAAAATGGGAGTGAGTCAGACAGCAGAGAGACAGAGAGACAGAGAGACAGAGAGACAGAGAGACAGAGAAGACAGAGAGACAGAGAGACAGAGAGAAGCAGAGAGAAGAGAGACAGAGAGACAGAGAGACAGAGAGACAGAGACAGAGACAGAGACAGAGACAGAGACAGAGACAGAGACAGGACAGAACAGACAGACAGACAGACAGACAGACAGAACAGACAGACAGACAGAACAGACAGACAGACAGACAGAAGACAGACCGACCGACCGAATCCCGACGACCGACCGACCGACCCGACCGACGACCGACCGCCGACGCGACGACCGACCGACCGACCGACCGACCGACGCGACCGACCAGCCGACCGAGCCGCATCCGACCGACCGACGACCGACCGAACCCCGACCGAGCGACCGACCGAACCGAACGACCGACGGACGACTCCGACCGACCGAACGCCGACGACCGACCGACCGACGACCGACCGACGAGCTCCGACCGACCGACCGACCGACCCGCGACCGACCGACCGACCGCCGACGCCGACCGACCGACGACCGATCCGACCGACCGACCGACCCGACCGACCGACGACGACCGACGCCGACCCGCCGACCGACCGACCCGACCGACCGAGCCGACCGATCCGACCGACCGAGCCCGACCGACCGACCGACCGACCGACGACCGACCGGCGACGACCGACCGACGACCGACCGATCCGGCCGACCGCGACCGACCGACCGAGCCGACCGATCCGAGGCGACGACCGACCGACGACGACGACCGAACCCGACCGACCGCCGACGACCAGCCGAAACCGACACACCGACCGACCGACTCGAACCGACCGAGTCCGACCGACCGACGACCGACGACCGAACCGACACCACCATTCCGACCGACCGACACGACCGACGACCGAACCGACGACCGACCAGAACCGACCGAACGACCGACCGAACCGACCGCCGACCGCGACCGACCGAGCCGAAGCCGACCGACCGACCGACCGACCGACCCGACGACCGATCCGACCGACCGATCCGACCGACCGACCCGACCGACCGACCGGACGCCGACCGACCGACCGACGACCGACCGACCGACCGACGACCGCCCGACGACCGACCGCACCGACGGACCGACCGACCGACGACGCGACCGACGACCGACGCCGACCGAGCCGAGCCGAACCGACCGACGACCGACCGACGACCGACCGACCGGACCGACCGGACCGCCGACGACCGACCGACCGACCGACGACCGCGCCGACCGCCCGACCGACCGACCGAACCGACCGATCCGACGACGATCCGACGGACCGACCGACCGACCGACCGCGACCGACCGACCGGCGAGCCGAGACGACGACCGACCGACCGACCGATCCGACCGACCGACGATTTCCGATCGATCCGCCGACACCTGACCGACCGACCCGATCGACGTACCGACCGACCGAAACAGCTACAGACAATACTCATCCGTGAACCTCGGAAGGTGGCATCTCAGTTGGTCTGCCAGGGCTGTTTGGAAGCAGAAGAGATTTTTTTGTCAAGCATCAGACAGACATGAACACTGTAAAGTGTGGGCTGTGATACAGAGACAGCGCTAGAGCAGTGAAAGCACATGCGGATCCGAACATAACGTACAGCATATCCATTACCCTGTCTGCCTGATCCCCACCCACACACATACTTTACCACGTCACCTTCGCCACTTTACCCTTTGCCTCAGTTGCTCATACCAACTAGTGAACAACAAATAAAAGCTACTTCATCCTTGATATCATCTTACATTACAAACGTGTACGCTATTACAGTGGATTGGGTACTTTGTATAAGTTCTTCAGGTTCAGGACATGGAGCCAGTGTAGCTTTCCCCTGGACTCATAAATCACAGTGTGCCAGAGAATGGCAGGATAATATTGTTGCTGTTAGTGATCGGGAAGTCTCCCCTGGTTATTCCACAGTCTGTTTCCCAGCTGATCCCCTGCAGCCTTGTGGGTCACACACACACATATGCACCAAGACACACATGTGCATACACTATGGGCATTTTAACTCCTTGGCGCCTGGGTCTTCCTGTAGGCCCAGTCTTGGACTGGACAAGCTCTTCCCATAAGGGGCCCGTGGTTTCAGACGGGACCAAGCACCCATTCACCACTGTTTGTTTTCAGTGTCATTAAGGGAGAACGAGTCCTTCTCTGACTTACCGGATCGAAACAGTCCCTCTTCTTTGTCAGCCGCGCTGCCCCGTCACGGAACGAAATAAAAACAGGCATGTGGCTAGATTCCCACACTTAGAAATATAGGTACGTGCACACTCACGTGCAGGGGCACACATACACATCACAGGAGGTTGGTGGAACCTTAATTTGGGAGGACGGGCTCGTGGGAATGGCTGGAGCGGAATGAATGGAATGGTATCAAACACATGGTTTCCATTCCATTCACTCTGTTCCAGCCATTATTATGAGCCGTCCTCCCCTCAGCAACCTCCACTGATTCACACACATACAAGCACAGTGGCGCGCGCACACACACACACACACACACACGAGTGAGCACGCACACACACATACACACCTTTTGGTCTACATCCCATAATGTTTCTCCATTTAACATTTTACTTTAAGTGTATATTTCTTGAAATACTGATACTTTTATGGTCATGCAAAGCATGCTGGGTTATTATGTTTGGACAGTCCACTCTGTCTCCTTTGCATAATGGCACCCGAAAATGAATCACTTTTGATTAGATTAAGATGCGGTTGCAAACAGGATAGGAAGACAGGAGATATTTTGTCTATTTTCTAACATTGGCATCTCACTGTGACATTTTCCAGTCGTTAACCTGAATGTTATTTTTGAGCGTAACCATTTGAAACACTCAAGCAAATCTTCAGGCACATTCATTTTTCGGGAACGGGAAATGAGGTGGTGGGTGTAGGAGATAGACACTGGTCATTATACCAATCCTGACAAATATGAGGTAGTAGGCGGAAAAACACGTTTTGATTAGCAGGTGGAAACTGTGCATATCCTCTGTAATCCACCCTGTGGTAATCACAAACCGACCGATGTTCTTACGCTTCCTGAAAGAGTGGAGGAATGAACAGTGTAGTGAAATGGACAGAGACATAAACCTTACAATGTACAGACAGGTGTGTGTGTGTGTGTGTGTGTGTGTGTTGTGTGTGTGTGTGTGTTGTGTGTGTGTGTTGTTGGTGGTGGTGTGTTGTGTGTGGTGTGTGTTGTGTGTTGTGTGCATGTGCTTGTGTGTGTTCGTCGTGCCTTCACGTGTGTAGGTTAGTTTAGGGTTGTTGATTAAATTGTCTCCAGGCTGCTATATAAGGACTCAGGAACCACATCCGCTCTCGAACAACTAAAGGAGTAGCTCCTGTTTGGAGAACAGAGTGTATCCTTGTACAGAACACAACATGCCAGGATATACAGGGTACACCAACATGCATATACACAAACGTATGGTCCTATAACTTTGACTTATGGACAATGATTAACCCTGGTATGATTGAGTTGGTTTTAATGTAACACCGGTGCTAGAACAGCAGGGAGAGTGTCTTTGAGGAGAGAAAGAAGAGAAGAGGAGAGAGAAGAGGAATAGGAGGAGAGGAGAAAGAGAAGAGGAAAGAGAAGAGAAAGAGAAGAGGAGAAGAGAGGCAGATCTGAAGAGAAGAGAAAGAGAAGAGAAAGAGAGGGAAAGAGAAAGAAGCAAGAGAAAGAAAGAGGAGGAGAGGAGAAAAGAGAAAGAGAAGAGGAGAAAGAGCAAGAGAGGAGAGAAGAAAGAGAAGGAGAAGAGAGGAGAGGAGAGAGAGGAGAGGAGAGAGAGGAGAGGAGAGGAGAGGAGAGAGAAGAGGAGAGAGCAAGGAAAGAGAAAGAGAAAGAGGAGAAGAGAGGAGAGGAGAGAAGAAAGAGAAGGAGGGAGGAGAAGAGGAGAGGAGAAAGAGAAGAGCATGAGAGACATAAATACATAAAAAAACAAGATCCGCTCCAGCCGCCCCACCACAGGCGTCCTGGCCTGTCTGCCCACCACCTCTTGATGATGTCATCCGGAAGGTTCCAGCTCGGTAGGCACCAAACAGGAGCATGAGTGACGTGACAGGTGCTCTTAATCATACCCCATACTCTCCGACAACCACACCAAAACAGATACAAGCAAACACTCACCCACACACATGTAAATATGCGCAAACAGACACACGCACACACATAAACACACACAAACACACAAAAACACACACACAGATGCAACAGCACGTATGCCCACCCACCATCCTCCCACGAAATCATCATTGTCCATAGCAACCACTACAACCTCTGTTTTCACCAAAATGTTTTTCCGAAAACATCAATATAATATCTGTCAATTAAAAAAAACATAATTGGAATAATCACAGACTGCAGAATAAATCAAGAATGAAAAATAAATGTAAAAAAAAAAAATTACATTGTATAAGCAATCCCAAGAAATCAATTAAAACTAAATCAAGAAAGCATGAAACAGACAAAAAAAGTTTCAAACTCCTATACGTCAGCACTAACCATAATCACACCACAGCCTGAAGGGCGATGGTCTTCTACATGTGGTTCACTCACATCATATCACATGGTTTGTGTGTGTCATTGGTGTCATTCTAACTTGGAAAGCCTTCTTCCCATCATTTCTTCATGTTTTCCATAGTGGAAGTTCACCAGCCTCTTTGAAAGCAGGCAAAAGCAGGATTGAAACGTAGTGCTGAGATAGTCCTGAGATATTAATGCCTTGAATATCTCCATGGTAATGTTTTCAGAGGCAACGCAAAAACAAGCCAGTCAATTGTAAAGCAGCTCTTTCCAACTACAGATGTAGGATCTTAATTTGATCACCTTGTTGTAGGAGAACTTTCCTGCAGTGCAGGACGTTTATTATTTGTAGTGTATTTTGAGTTTTAGAAGGGCTTCTGAAGTTTGTAATTTCCACTTTGAAATTTCAGACTTGATTTCTCCCTTACGGAAAAATGTATTAAAACCCTACAAAAATGTCAAGGAATTATCATCCACATAATTATTCACATTTCCTGTTGCTGCAGGTTTCTTTTTCCTGCTGTAGCAAACTGTCTGAAAGTAAGATCCTACATCTGTAGTAGCTCACCAACACAAACATCCCCTGATTCCTCTGTCTCTAATGGTTTTTACAGAAGCTGGTAGACTCTCACAATGTGTTGGGACTTTAGCTAGCTCCGTTTGTGGCAGTAATGGAAAGTGATGTAGAGGGTATATGACAAAACATTTACCCACAGGGTAAATATAGCAACCAGGCACAGGTACTGTTGATCTGTACTCTCTGGATGCAATTACAAATGATTGAAAAGGAAATAAAAACACATTTTGTTTTTAACGCCTCATTATGGTACATTTTGATACAAGAAAATATTTTGTAGAAATGATGATATTATAGGTCTTTTGTTTTCTGTATCTTGTTGTGATGCTCAAATGGGTGCCTCTTACTTGTCACATTCACTTCCGTATACTGCACCTTCCTACAGCACCAAAGGCTTCATGTTTGTATTAGGCTAGAGAAAACTATTCTTAACCTTGAGAGGTTCAGCCCAACCAGATCACACATGGCACAAATGTGTGGGGGTCTTTGGTTAGACCGGCCACTCAAAACGCTCCAGTAGGGTAGAACGAATCTAAACCAAACACATAGGACTGCGCTGACTCACACGTCCTCGGACACATGCACTTTTACACATAGGCAGATGAGAAGCACAGGTCTGCAGAGCTATGTCTATGTCAGAGGAGGACTGGCGATGTTATATTCCACCCCGGCACCTCGAACTAATCCCACCCACACCAGATTGCTGAGCGTGGTTCTACAGAGCTGGTACTCCCTCTCACATTTCCATCGTATTAAGTAGGACAATACGTTAATTGCCGTAGCACACAAAAGCAGTTTTTGTTGCCTGAAGTGCTGAAACCCAGAAGTCCCACACATGAACCTTGGGGAAAGAGTTGACAGCTACTCTGAGCGTGCCGTGCGACTTCTCAGAAGCGAAGGGAGCAGATTAAAAATGTTCTGCCTTCCGTGGTCTAATTGTTAAATATCACCCTGTTTATTTGAGTGTCTCTGATTGCAGACGAGATGTGGCGCTTGGCATGCAGCTAAGGTTGTGAAACGTTGGAGTTTTGTACTGTTTTTCTTCCGCCTCTGTTGACCCTGGGGTAAATGTGATACGGATGTTCAGCGTGTCAGAGGTCTAAATGAATGGGCTTGCACGGGATATTCTACATGAGACTCTTCAGAACATTTCAGCTGATATCCACATGTGGTTGGGTTTGAGATAACCGTCTGAGAATGAGAAGATATTGAGAATTATATAAGTGTGGAGTTCCATTCAAGGAATTCTATTCTTGTACAAGAACTATCAAACTATCTCCAGTCTTTGGTCGTTGATGAGTGTCATTGTCCTCTTGACCTGGTGTAACCTCTGTTCATATCTCTTCTGCCTTTGTTATATACCGCTGAAGTCACATCATGTCAACACACTGCAATGGCTTAAGAACTGTGGCTGCACTTGTAGTCAGACTTGACCAATACCAGTCAGTGCATTGTGCCAAGCCAAAGTTGCCTGCCTCCCTCTCATTGTCCCAGGTAGGTGGAAACATGAGTGACACTGGCTACAGTATTTTGGAACACAGATTCTTTAGAGATTTATTTCCCGAAAAAATCATGCAGCTTATTTCTATATCGGCGACAGCGGCAGACGCAGTTGATTAAAATGTCCCTCTAGGCCCGTCATTTACCGAGAGGTATTGGGTTTCACCTAAAATTAGCCATCACTCTCAATGTATTACCTCAATTGAAAGGCCAGAAAGAATGGCTGTAACAGCTTCCCAACCAACGCAGCCTAGCCTTGGCCCGGCCATATAATGTTGCATTTTAATTCACCTGGAATCACTGGAATCACCAGTGAGGCCAGCCCAACTTTCTTCCAGCTTTTTTTCCTGGAGCGTTGTAGAATATTAAGGGAGTTAAAGAGTGTTAGAAAAACACTCAAATCCAAACAAATTTTTATTGAGGTAAGAAATGTATTTTCCCTGTCGGCTAGTTGCCGGCACACACACTGGCTCTCAGACACCTTCGCATAGTTTTGTTTAGTGTAACATGGGTAAAAATAACGAAGACCAAGACTGCACGGGTACTTCTGGTCTCTCTCGGTCTGGCTAAGAAAATACCTTGTGGAGGAATTATATTATTGAGACAGGAATAATGGAGGCAAGCTTTTTTAGTTAATTACCCAAATGTATGTCTCCATAAAAGCAAGGGAGACTGAAGAAAACGTCTCCATAAAGGACTGGTAATCACAAAGATTGAGCAATAGAACATAAACCCATCCAGAAGTTAACAAACATATCCATACATGTTCTCTACTAGTGTAAAATGTCTCAAAGCCCCAGAGCCAATAGATTAGGTGTGCATTCGGTGGAAGTAATACGAGAGTAACAAATTCATATTTTTTTCATCAGAAGTAATGAGGTACCTGTAACTTATTTTGGCACGAGGTGTTGATTTTATAAGACTCTCACATGACTCCCCCTCCTTCTCTCCGATCTACTGTGAAATCTGCCCCAGTCACTTTGCTCTCTGCAGCCTATTCTTAGCTAAAGCTGCGGCCGCTCCAGTAATATTTTCAAAGATTATTATAGTATTCTGTAACCATTTTTTCCTCTTCGGCGGCCTTCCAGTGTTTTTTTTCTCTTTTTTTCCCCCTTTCTCATTCCCCCTTCTGCCTTTCTCTCGACAGCGATCTTCGGTTGTAAAATAATAGACCATCAGCCAGCAATAATTTGCAGTCCAAACAGAGCCGACGCTGCCTGACGTTTATTGAAACCTCATCCCCTGCGCGCCGGTTTCCCTTTCCCCCTCTCCTTCGCTCTGTGTTTGTGCAGACAGACCCTGAGCCCTGGCCATCGCTTTTAATAATGAGGGCCGCGGCCGGCCTTGGCTAGTCCCTGTGTGCTTGTGTTGGCCTGTACAGAGCACCGGCTAGCAGTCAGTCAGCAGGAAGACTAGCATGCACGCAGGAAGAGAGACACAGACAGACACAGACAGACAGACACAGACAGACAGACAGACAGACAGACAGACAGACAGACAGACAGACAGACAGACAGACAGACAGACAGACAGACAGACAGACAGAAAGACAGACAGACAGACAGACAGACAGACAGACAGACGACAGAGGCAGCCGCAGGCAGGACAGGCAGACAGGCAGACAGCGCAGACCGCGCAGACATGCAGCAGACCATGCTCACCTGCAGGCAAGCAGCATACAGCTAGCTCAGTGTGTGTTGGACTGTACCAAACCACCGGCTAGCAGGCGCAGGAAGACTAGCATGCCAACAGAAAGATACGCAGACAGACAGATGAGCATGCCCACAAGCATGAAGCATACAGGCCAGCATGAAGATTAGAGGCAGCAAGAGTGGGAAAGGGTCACGTTGACAGACAAAGAGAAAGGAAGGAAGGCTAAAAAGGCAGGCAGACAAGTGGTCAGACAGCTATACAGGTGGTGTAGACAGACAGATAGACAGGCTGAAATCTAAGCCATATTTATACTCCATCTGTTTTCCTTAGATAGCCCTGGGACTCTTTCACGGTTAGTGACGGACTGTGAAAACTAATTTGAGAATGACCGTGGCCTGAGTGTATCAGAGGAATAATATTTTTCATCATCATCACCACAATGACACACACACACACACACACACCCACACACACACACACACACACACACACACACCTCGTCCCCCCCATCTCCTTAATGTCAAGCTAATGTCGTTAATAAACCCACTCACAACCATCATGATTTTCCTCGTGACTAACCCTACCTTCCTCTACCTTTCCCTCTCATGTCACTATCATTGTAAGGGAGGAAATTGAGCAGCGACCACTTCATAAGGACAGAGATTAAAAGCTTGGTGGATGCAGAACATAGTGTGATTGCAAATACCCATGAATCATAATTATGGGCGCTTTACGTAAAATGATTTTATAGGAGTGTGAGTAACCCCCAGGGTCAGGATGGGGGCCCGCTTGTGCCATCACATAATTACATGCCTTGTTATCCATGACCCCCTGGATGAGAAGAGAGAGGAGAGAGAGAGAGAGGAGAGAGAGAGAGAGAGAGGAGAGAAGAGAGAGAAGAGAGAGAGAGAGAAGAGAGAGAGAGAGAGAAGGAGAGAGAGAGAGAGAGAGAGAGAGAGAGAGAGAGAGAGAGAGAGAGAGAGAGAGAGAGAGAGAGAGAGAGAGAGAGAGAGAGAGATGGATGAGCTCAATTATCCTCCTATTTTCCTCCATGGAAAGCAGGGGGAATAGAAAAATATAGAAATGTGTCGGCTGATGGAGGGTGATAATTAAAAACGCCTGCGGTCCCAGACCCAGTGATTGTACTGTAATTAACCCATCACGGGGACTTCTTCCCTCTAATGATTCCAATAAGTGCAAGGGTGAGGGTTTGGCTGAGAGGAGTTTACATGCACACTCCATTGAAACCACTCATACACGTCAAAGTGTTCATTAGTCATGGTATGTTTTCAACATCCAGCCGTTCCACAGTCCAAAGTACCAAACGTTGGCTTGTTAGTTGAGAAGGAACTGAGCAGATGTTGGATTTGAATCATAACATAAAAGTAAACAAATAGGGTGGAAATACAGTGAGTTAACGAACGGAGAAACATCATGTTGGACATGTTTGAGTCGTGTGCTTACGTGTGTGTCTGTATTGTGGTCACATAAGGGACTATGTCAACGAAGGAGAACACCAAAGTAGAAATAATGAATGGGTTTGGGGGTTAAAAGATCCCGCAACAAAATGCCTCACTACAGCAGCTGTGATACCTCAACCTCTGAGAAGACACATCCTTTTCCTGTCTGCTTTTCTCCTGAAGCCCTGCCTGGCCTCTCTTCAGTTGTGGAATACAGCCCAGGCTGGTCTCTAGCAGGTTCAATATGTTTGCTTTAAACTCTACAGTAATTTGTCTTCCTGGTCTCTACGGCCTGTTTATCAGCTGTGGTGATGCATCCAGGAAACAGCCATCTATTGAATTAGCTCACACAGCAGCCATATCAGTCAAATGTGTCTTCAAAAACACTTTCACCCGTTTGCTTTTCAACACTGAAAATGTTACATTTCAATATAATATTGTGCGAACCATCATTTGTAGTGTCTTTATGCTTATGTTCAATTCCCAGTGGAAGTTAGGAGTTCCTCTATTCCCTGAAAAACAATGGAGGGAATTCCTGGAAGTCGTTCCCTCATCTGTACTGTATGTGACAGGTGGTGCCTTCTTGATCCAGGGCTATTCCGAAAAGGCCAAACTATCTACACTGTCTCATTGTCTAAAGAGCCCAGAACAGGTACGCCTTCACCTGTCATATCAAAATATGACAGAGTTGTGGTGTTTTCTCGCTTTAAACTAATCTAAACTGTTTGCCTGGTGAAAATGTCATAGGAATGTCCTGTGGATAAGAACGTGGATGTAGATATGCCTCCCTCTCTCCTCCTGTCATTCCCCTTGTCTGAGTCTTTGATGATGGGATGGTGTCATGTGGGAGGGTCATCTCTGTCGGGCTAACTTTGAGAAAGTATAGATATCCACATCTTCTAACTACACTCTTAGAAAACAGTGTTCCGGAAGGGTTCTTTGGCTGTCCCCATACAGTAGGATAACCCTTTTTGGTTCCAGGTAGAACCATTTTTTCCCCCAGGTAGAACCATTTTGAGTGCCATGTAGAACCCTCACTACAGAGGGTTCTACATGGCACTCAAAATGATTCTACCTGGAACCAAAAGGGTTCTTCAAAGGGTTAACTTATGGGGACAGCCGAAGAACACTTCAAGGTTCTAGAAGGCACCTTTTGGAGTGTAGATGCTCCAAACAGCATTGTTTTCATTCTCTTCCTTATTAACATAACACCGGATCTGCAAACTAACACCTCCAATTTTCTATGTTAGAGTAGATTCAGATGTCGGATAAATGAGAAGTCGGGAGAAGTAGACATTCTTCAGACTTTACATAAAGAGACATTATAAATAGACCCGTGACACGAACAAGCTCATCATTTTTTATTTATATCATTATATACCTTAGTTTTAATTCTCCAACTATGCCTGCAAAGTTTGGAAAGCCATTTTAATGTACACTGAGCGTACAAAACATTAGGAACATTCCTAATGAACAGAACAGCCTCAATTCGTCAGGACTCTACAAGGTGTCGAAAGTGTTCCACAGGGATGCTGGCCCACGTTCACTCCAATGCTTCCCACAGTTGTGTCAAGTTGGCTGGATATTTTTTGGGTGGTGGACCATTCTTGATACGCACGGGAAACTGTTGAGTGTGAAAAGCTCAGCAGGGTTGCAGGTCTTGAAATGCTCCAACTGGTGCACCTGGCACCTGCTACCAAACCCTGTTCAAAGGCACATAAATCTGAATGGCACACATACATAATCCATGTCTCAATTGTCTCAAGGGTTAAAAATGATTCTTTAACCTGTCTCCTTCCCTTCATCTACACTGATTGAAGTGGATTTAATGACAACAATAAGGGATCAAAGCTTTCACCTGCTTTCACCTGGTCAGTCTATGTCATGGAAAGAGCAGGTGTTCCTAATGTTTTGTATACTCAGTGTAAATCATTTTTTCACCATTCATTTTTTATTTCTTCCTCTTCTCCTTCGTTTCTGAGGCCAATCAATTGTTTATTGACGTAAACAAATATTAATCAATATAAATGTGAATTATTGTTATTGATAATTACATTTTTGATCTATATAAAAATATATACCCCCCCCAAAAAATTGATATCGATAATTACGTTTTTTATATAAAGCATTTGAATTATTGATATAAAAAAAGTAATTATTGATATCAAAAATGGGCTTCTCCATTGAATCCTATGGGGAATTATTAAATTAAATTAAATTATCATTATCAATGTTTAATATTATTGATATTGATAATTCAGGGTTAAAAAAATAAAAAATGTTGATATAAAAGATTCTATGAAATATGTTAAAACGGCTTCTCATAGAGGTTTAGTCATTTTTTTCATTGTGAATTTATTTTCTTACCTATTCTCATTTTCTTCTGATGCCAACCAATTGTTATTGGATTAAATAGTTGGAGATTAAACTATTGGAGATTAAACTATTGGATAGAAAGTGTAAGTAGGGATATCCAAAGGCTGAAAACTAAAATAATGACCCAACTTGTCACACCCAGGATGCCATGGACAAAATAATCTAGAAATAAAAGAGAAGCTAGGAAGACTTCTAGCGAGTGTGGAGAAAGGATTGGGGCGATATGTAAGACTTGTGGTAAGGTGAGGTGCGGTTTGTAAGGAAGGATCACTTAGCATGAAACATTAAGCATGGGAAGACTGAAAGCAACATGTCGTCTTCACCAAAGGAGGGAGTTGTTTTAATTCTTGCAATATTTAAAAAATATATATGTTTATATATTTTTTTACTATAGTCAATGAAAATAGTAGCCATTTTTTGCTAACAATAATGAGCCAGCTAGTGCTAGTTACTTGGCTGGCTAGTGGCTAGCTAGCATAACAGAATACTCCTGCAGGGAAAGCAAGCAAGCAAGCCAACCAACTAAACTAAAGATATTTTATATTTTGATCAAACATTATTTTATAATAGAAAGAAAATCATAAGCTTCCCACATTGGTAACACCAAAGTCACAGTTTGGTAGCAAGATACAGCTAGTCAAAATGTTGCAAACGTTTGAGCAGAAGGCCAGGCCAATTCAACTCTGCTCAAAAGTTTGCAACATTATATAGTCTATTGTAGTCTCGGTTAATGGTATGTGATGTTCATTAATGTTTTGGATGTGTGTACTAAAGAGCTCTCTGAATGGAGACAGCACCTGGGTTTGTTCTCTGCACCCCAGCACTGCCTGTTCACCGGTCCCAATCACTACCTCTGCCCCCAGTATTGACTGGTGATCGGCCCCCAGCCCATCTCCTACATTGAGTTGCAGTGCAGAATTAGAAACAATCTCCATGCAGGACCTGGGAAGCTCTTTCCTCGACCCATTTCCAAGACCTACTCCACTGGCTTGCTCCTCACAGAGCAGCAGCAGTAGTAGCAGGGTTGTGAGCTCCTAAGTGATGCCACAGAGCAGCAGCAGTAGTAGCAGGGTTGTGAGCTCCTCAGTGTTGCCACAGAGCAGCAGCAGTAGTAGCAGGGTTGTGAGCTCCTCAGTGTTGCCACAGAGCAGCAGCAGTAGTAGCAGGGTTGTGAGCTCCTAAGTGTTGCCACAGAGCAGCAGCAGTAGTAGCAGGGGTGTGAGAAGAAGGGAGAAAAGAGATGCAGACTCAATCCTTGAGACATCATTCGCAAAGGCATTGCAAATGATTGAAGAATATCTCAAGATCTGGAGAACGTCATGCACCGAGCTACTAGCTTGTCCCAGAGGTAAATAAATCTAAATAATTTCAGACTACTCTGATCCCCTTTCCTCTCTTCTGTTGTCCTTTTTCCTCCTCTCCTCACCATGCACACTGCTCTCCAGACACTCCTAATTTCTCCCCTCTTCTCATCCTCTCCACATGGTCCTGGCACCTATAGCTGATTTCGTGGACGAACTCTGGCCAAAACTTCCGATCATCAGCAGCATGAGTTTATGCATGACGAACATGGACCGGACGACTGGAACCACAGTGAAAAGAACAACTTGTTCTGTTGTTCAGACATCTCAGGAGTCAAACACTTGACACTTTTATTCCCCCCAGAAACTTTTGTTATTTACACGTCTCTTCATAAGACACTGATTTACTACTTTTCCGAAATGTTAATATTTCTCATAAATCTTTGTACCTTGAACATCAAGTGCTGACAACGTACTGAAGAGCTGTGTGCCACAGACTTTACAAGCTTGTGGTGTAGTTCAATCTAATCCAAATGACTCCATACTCTGACCTCCCAGAACGAGGTTTAACGTTATTAACACGATTACAACTCTACTGGTTCACAGTGCACACAAAGAACTGAGTGTGTGTCCATCAAGAGTCCTCATCCTTGCAGCCATGATGCAGAATATATTCTCTGACTCTCCTACAACAAGAAAGGTGGTAGTTCCAGGTAGGCCCAGGTTTATTGAGATGGACTTGATAAAAATACATTTCTCATATAGGGGTACATACATGTATGCAGAAACAAGGGAAATTAGAAATATAAAAAGTTACATTGATTCCAACATTCTATTATCAACATACCTGGATAAGGGCGCATGAGGTTCTCATGTAGGAGGAAAGCTGCATCTCCCAGGAAAACATGAGGACTTGGCATTTTGGTACCTAGAAAGATAGCTGGCGGTGGTAAATCACGAATCTTTTGCAGCAGTTTGGACCCAAAAGAACTCTCTTGAAACACTCCACCATAGCTCTCTTGGCCTTACGTCCCTACATCCACAATAGTAAACCTGTAGCGGGCATCTTCTCTGTCTCCGTATCTGGCCTATTATACGTACAGTGGGGCAAAAAAGTATTTAGTCAGCCACCAATTGTGCAAGTTCTCCCACTTAAAAAGATGAGAGAGGCCTGTAATTTTCATCATAGGTACACTTCAACTATGACAGACAAAATGAGAAAAAAAATCCAGAAAATCACATTGTAGGATTTTTAATGAATTTATTTGCAAATTATGGTGGAAAATAAGTATTTGGTCAATAACAAAAGTTTATCTCAATACTTTGTTATATACCCTTTGTTGGCAATGACAGAGGTCAAACGTTTTCTGTAAGTCTTCACAAGGTTTTCACACACTGTTGCTGGTATTTTGGCCCATTCCTCCATGCAGATCTCCTCTAGAGCAGTGATGTTTTGGGGCTGTTGCTGGGCAACACGGACTTTCAACTCCCTCCAAAGATTTTCTATGGCGTTGAGATCTGGAGACTGGCTAGGCCACTCCAGGACCTTGAAATGCTTCTTACGAAGCCACTCCTTCGTTGCCCGGGCGGTGTGTTTGGGATCATTGTCATGCTGAAAGACCCAGCCACGTTTCATCTTCAATGCCCTTGCTGATGGAAGGAGGTTTTCACTCAAAATCTCATGATACATGGCCCCATTCATTCTGTCCTTTACACGGATCAGTCGTCCTGGTCCCTTTGCAGAAAAACAGCCCCAAAGCATGATGTTTCCACCCCCATGCTTCACAGTAGGTTTCCACCCCCATGCTTCACAGTAGGTATGGTGTTCTTTGGATGCAACTCAGCATTCTTTGTCCTCCAAACACGACGAGTTGAGTTTTTACCAAAAAGTTATATTTTGGTTTCATCTGACCATATGACATTCTCCCAATCTTCTTCTGGATCATCCAAATGCTCTCTAGCAAACTTCAGACGGGCCTGGACATGTACTGGCTTAAGCAGGGGGACACTTCTGGCACTGCAGGATTTGAGTCCCTGGTGGCGTAGTGTCTTACTGATGGTAGGCTTTGTTACTTTGGTCCCAGCTCTCTGCAGGTCATTCACTAGGTCCCCCCGTGTGGTTCTGGGATTTTTGCTCACCGTTCTTGTGATCATTTGACCCCACGGGGTGAGATCTTGCGTGGAGCCCCAGATCGAGGGAGATTATCAGTGGTCTTGTATGTCTTYCATTTCCTAATAATTGCTCCCACAGTTGATTTCTTCAAACCAAGCTGCTTACCTATTGCAGATTCAGTCTTCCTAGCCTGGTGCAGGTCTACAATTTTGTTTCTGGTGTCCTTTGACAGCTCTTTGGTCTTGGCCATAGTGGAGTTTGGAGACTGTTTGAGGTTGTGGACAGGTGTCTTTTATACTGATAACAAGTTCAAACAGGTGTCATTAATACAGGTAACGAGTGGAGGACAGAGGAGCCTCTTAAAGAAGAAGTTACAGGTCTGTGAGAGCCAGAAATCTTGCTTGTTTGTAGGTGACCAAATACTTATTTTCCACCATAATTTGCTAATAAATTCATAAAAAATCCGACAATGTGATTTTCTGGATTTTTTTTCTCATTTTGTCTGTCATAGTTGAAGTGTAATTATGATGAAAATTACAGGCCTCTCTCATCTTTATAAGTGGGAGAACTTGCACAATTGGTGGCTGACTAAATACTTTTTTGCCCCACTGTATGTGTTGCTAGGCACATAAAATCTAGTAGAGCCTCGAGAATTAGCACAATTTAGATTTTCTCGCAAGTCGATTGTCGTCTTCTTCTTCTTTAAGTTTAATTTGGCGACTCGCAACCAACTGACATGTGCATACACCACCACCTACTGTACTGGAGTGTGAGGCCAGTCACGACCTACACCATATATACAAAAGTATGTGGACGCCCCTTCAAATTAGTGGATTCGGCTATTTCAGGGACACCCGTTGCTGACAGGTGTATAAAATCGAGCACACATGGCATGCAATCTCCATAGACAAACATTGGCTGTAGAATGGTCTTACTGAAGAGCTCAGTGACTTTCAACGTGGCACCGTCATAGGATGCCACCTTTCCAACAAGTCAGTTCACCAAATTTCTGCCATGCTAGGGCTGCCCGGTCAACTGTAAGTGCTGTTTTTGTGAAGTGAAACCGTCTAGGAGCAACAACAGCTCAGCCGCGAAGTGGTAGACCACACAAGCTCACAGAACAGGACCGCCAAGGGCTGAAGCATGTAAAAATCATCTGTCCTCGGTTGCAACACTCCCTACTGAGTTCCAAACTGCCTCTGGAAATAATGTCAGCACAAGAACTGTTAGGTGGGAGCTTCATGAAATGGGTTTCCATGGCTGAGCAGCTGCACACAAGCCTACGATCACTATGCACAATGCTAAGTGTCCACTGGAGTGGTGTAAAGCTCACCGCCATTAGACTCTAGAGCAGTGGAAACACGTTCTCTAGAGAGATGAATCACGCTTCACCATCTGTCAGTCCAACAGACAAATCTGGGTTTGGCAGATGCCAGGAGAATGCTACCTACCCGAATGCATAGTGCCAACTGTAAAGTTTGGTGGAGGAGGAATAATGGTCTGGGGCTGTTTTTCATGCTCCGGGCTAGGCCCCTTAGTTCCAGTGAAGGGAAATCTTAACCATACAGCATACAATTACATTCTAGATGATTCTGTGCTTCCAACTTTGTGGAAACAGTTTGGGGAAGACCCTTAGCTGTTTCAGCATGACAACGCCCCTGTGCACAAAGCTAGGTCCAGACAGATATGGTTTGTTGAGATCGGTGTGGAAGAACATGACTGGTCTGCATAGAGCCCTGGCCTCAACCTCATCGAACATCTCTGGGATGAATTGAAATGCTGACTGTGAGCCAAGCCTAATTGCCCAACATCAGTGGCCGACCTCACTTTTTACTTTTATTTTATTTCACCTTTATTTAACCAGGTCGGCCAGTTGAGAACAAGTTCTCATTCACAACTGCGACCTGGCCAAGATAAAACAAAGCAGTGCGACAAAAACAACAACACAGAGTTACACATGGGATAAACAAACGTACAGTCAATAACACAATAGAAAAATCTGTATAGTGTGTGTAAATGAAGTAAGGAGGCAAGGCAATAAATAGGCCAGTAGTGGTGAAGTAATTACAATTTAGCAATTCACACTGGAGTGATATACTGTATATGTGCAGATGAAGATGCTCATGAAGCAAGAATGGAAGCTCCATTCCCATCTAACCTCTCTGACCCTGTCAAAGAACCTCTCCCTTCTGTTCCCATTGTAGGACACTATCTCACGTACAGATTTCATTGTACTATAAAAATGTCTGCCCATTGTCTCTGCCAGCAATCTAAAACATTTTTCCAAATCAATATTTTAATTTCCCCTCTACCCAACTGCACCTGTATATCCACAATATTATTTTTCACTGCTCTTTTTGCTGTTATATCTACTATATAATTTCCATAAACACCTGTATGAGCCGGAATCCAACAGAACTGAATTTCAATACCATTTCCTTGTAACCCCAACAACAGCATCATTATGTCTTACCATGAATCCTCACGTTCTGACGTTCCAGATCTTAAACTACACAAAACTGATGCAGAGTCACATCATATTACTGCTCTTGCTGGTTGCACCTCCTCTATCCATTTCTACCCTACAATTATCACAACCATTCCTACCCTACACTTAAATCACAACCATTCCTACCCTACAATTCACTCACAACCATCCTACCCTACAATTATCACAACCATTCCTACCCTACCATTATCACAACCATTCCTACCTACAATTATCCAACCATTCCTACCCTATCACTTATCCCAACCATTCCTAACCCTACCAATTATCACAACCATTCCTTACCCTACATTATCACAACATCCTCTACCTTACATTATCAACATTCCTACCGTACCATTATCCACAAATTCCTACCCTACTAATTATCACAACCATTCCTACCTACAATTATCACAACCATTTCTACCCTACAATTATCACAACCATTCCTACCCTACCAATTATCAACAACCATTCCTTACCCTACATTTATCCCAACCATTCCACCCTACATATATCCCAACCATTCCTACCCTACCATTACACAACCATTCTACCCTACAATTATCACAACCATTTCTACCCTACAATTATCACAACCATTCCTACCCTACAATTATCACAACCATTCCTACCTACCATTATCACAACCATTCCTACCCTACATTTATCCAACCATTCCTACCTCCATTACCACCATTCTACGCCTAACCATATCACCATTCCTACCTACAATTACAAACCATTCCTACCCTACAATTTCCAACCATTCCTACCCTACCATTATCACAACCATTCCTACCTACATTTATCACAACCATTCCTACCTACATTTATCACAACCATTCCCCTACCCTACAATTATCACAACCATTCCTACCCTAGCCAATTATCACAACCATTCTACCCTACCATTATCACAACCATCTACCCTTACAATTATCACAACCATTCCTACCCTACATTATCACAACCATTCCTACCCTACCATTATCACAACCATTCCTACCCTACATTTATCACAACCATTCTACCTACATTATCCAACCATTCCTACCCTACTCATTATCACAACCATTCCTACCCTACATTTATCACAACCATTCTACCCTACCATTATCCCAACCATTCCTACCTACTATTATCACAACCATTCCTACCCTACAATTATCACAACCATTCCTACCCTACAATTATCACAACCATTCCTACCTTACATTATCACAACCATTCCTACCCTACAATTATCACAACCATGTCCTACCCTACATTATCACAACCATTCCTACCCTACCATATATCACAACCATTCCTACCCTACAATTATCAACACCATTCCTACCCTACATTATCACAACCATTCCTACCCTACATTATCACAACCATTCTACCCTACATTATCACCAACCATTCCTACCTACAATTATCACAACCATTCCTACCCTACATTATCCAACCATTCCTACCTACCATATCACAACCATTCCTACCCTACAATTTATCACAACCATTCCTACCTACAATTATCACAACCATTCCTACCTACATTATCACACCATTCCTACCCTACATTTCACAACCATTCTACCCTACCATTATCCAACCATTCCTACCTCTACTATTATCACAACCATTCCTACCCTACAATTATCATCACAACCATTCCTACCCTACAATTATCAACAACATTCCTACCCACTCACCCACTTATCACAACCATTCCTACCTACATTTTATCCAACACATTCCTACCCTAACATTATATCACAACCATTCCTACCCTACAGACCATTCCACTACATCACAACCATTCCTCCCTACATTATCCCCACCATTTCCATACCCTAAACACTATCACAAACCATTCCTACCCTACAATTATCACAACCATTCCTACCCTACCATTATCACAACCATTCCTAGCCTACATTTATCACAACCATTCCTACCCTACAATTATCACAACCATTCCTACCCTACAATTATCACAACCATTCCTATTGAATATACAGATAAATCATTTGTTAGATTAACATCAACCTCAGGAATAAATACACTTCCTCCTGTTTTCATGGGATCTTTTGAACCTTCTGTATACACTGCAAGACGATAATAAAACGGATTACTTATATATTGATCCACTATTGTTCCTACATTATCTCATTCAGACCACTGTTTGTTTTCTTCTATCAGGTTATAAGATCAACATGTGATTTTGTATAAAACCACATTGGTACATTTCCTATTGCCACAGATGGCCCTATGGCAATACCTCTGAGTTCAAATTCATCAACTCTTTTTCCAATCGCTGGGCCAAAACCTCTCTTTTGATATCGTTCATATTCACAGCAGTCTTCCAATACTGCCAGTGTCCAGTCAAATGTCTTTCTGTGTACAGTATTTTATTCTCCCGCGCGTATTCCTTTTTTGGGTGTGTCGTCACATTCTTGTTTGGCCGTAGATCGCTATTACCAGCTCAACGCCGTCTACTGTCCCGGGGTTATATTGCCGCTTTCCCCATTTTTTTTTTTTTAATCAAATATCTTTTTAGGGAGGATTTGAACACACTCGTTCGGTTCGGCTAGCTGACAGCCGAACTGAAGCCTGCTGACGCCTTTAGGCCTGGTCATCGAAGCGAGTCAGGCAATAGGTAGAACGAGGGTAGAGGAGAAAGGAGAATGGGACTCTAGGGCGCGTCCATGGGAAGGTCACGGACAGTGTGGAGAGCTGGTGTTGTTCCTGGCAAGCGTCAGGAGAAATGTCACATTGGGGGATGTTACGTTTCTGAAGTGGATCCACTGAGAGTAGTGTAAAACAGACTAGACACACTTTATCACTCCCCGAAGCATAACGTTTTTGCAGAGCTCAGCGAATTTAAAACAAAGTGATGTGTCCGAACAGAGCAACACCGTTGTGATCTTAGCCAAATGTAACGTTTTGAGGATACAAGTTACTTTACAGCTTGGAACTAAAATCAAACCAAATCCTATTTATTTATAGAGCCCTTTTTACATCAACAGATGTCACAAAGTGCTTATACAGAAACCCAACCTAAAACCCCAAACAGCAAGCAACGCAGATGTAGAAGCATGGTGGCTAGGAAAATCTCCCTAGAATGGCAGGAACCTAGGAAGAAACCTAGAGAGGAACCAGGCTCTGAGGGGTGGCCAGTCCTTTTCTGGCTGTGCCAGGTGAAACACATTTGATTTGACGTAATTAATTCTCCCCGTGACTGTCCAAACGCTGTCATAACAGAGATTGTCAAATTGTCGCTCTTCGCAATTCAACAATGTCAGGGTCTTTATGCAGCACAGGGTGTAGTTGTGAATAAAGTTTAAAAGTATCGACTGCATCAAGTCTTACTAATAACTAACACACAAACTTAATGCTCGTTAATCATTCATTTGAATGCATTTTAATCGCTTCCTTTGTGATGCCTTGGCACCCTATTGGAACAAAACTGCTTAATGCACTGCCAGCAACACACTAATAAAGGCCATGGCCATTATTATTATTGAGGGGGACGACTTCCCCGGGACAACAGTCACAAGTGATTCAGCTGATCAAACTACCTCTGAGGAACACCGTTACTATTAGCTGGACAGATTTGATATATGGGGGGGGGGGGGGGTCACAGAGACTGAGGCGGAATCTTCCAATGCTATGTGTATCCCCCACCAAGCATTTCTTTTTTTCTCAGAGCCGGCCCTGCTTGGGAAAATATTTTCCATGATTTCCAAATGGTATCTGTGTGGCTGGGGATCGGACGACCGAGTCTGTAGAGTAAACAACACCGGGCAAGGTTTTGCTTGGGCCTTAGTGAATTGAGTGGAAAAGGGGAAACTCACTGGCCCGTGTAGATTGATGGGTAAATATTGCCTGCACCTCAGAAGTTACCCCTGGAGGTTTGGTGAAGTGTCCGTTAAGCTAACTGATGTTGATGCTCGTCCCATGCAGGTCCGTTCAAACAAAACTTGTTTGTAGAGTTGCTAAGCTTCCATGAAAGTTCATTACCTGGTTTGGACTATTACATTGATTTGGGAGAATTTAAAACAAGAAATTATAGATCATTATTTATGTTTACCTTTGCACAGCGGCGCTTCAATTAAATCAATGTGACTGTAGTTTGGGAGAGCTGTTGCGCTTTATTTTACAGTTTGATTGATTTCATTTCATGGTAAAAAATTTGCATACATAATAATAACATAATTACTTGTTTTTGGTTTCTTCTGGACTCCATATATGTTTAAATTTGTTGCCAGGTAGTTACCAAATGGATTGAATTATCCTTGTTACTACATGATGAATAGGCCTACCAGCTGAAATAGAACGATAGAATAAACCATTACCCAGCAGGACAAGGAACACCATATCCCGTATCAGTGGCAGCTTCAAAGAACATATGCTAGTCTAGGGTCAGAGGGCGAGCATCAGAGGAGAGAGACTAAATAAAAGCAGTAACGTGGCATTAATCCGACTCCGTCTCCAGCCCTGAGTCGCTCCATCACGCTATGCCATCCCCAGGGCAGGGGCACACTGGCACACTGCCCACCATGACCCGCCGATCCATCAAAAGTCCCTTATGACTCCGTTTGGCATCATCTACCAAGATGAACAGTCCTGCTTTTCACACTACGTCCAGCACACACACTGAATGTAACCTGGGTGTCAGGCTGAGCGAGAGAAAATGAAGGGTAGCTAGGCTGAAAGAAAGAGGCGCTTTTGAAAAACGTCATATCAAAATGTTTGCTTGCAGTAAAATATTGGCTAGTGTCTTATTTTCAAGGATATTATTTCCCCCTGTTACCGATGCTGTCCCAGGGCACAGCAGGGGGTAGGAAAAACACTTGCTGTTCTGGAAGTGAGCAAGCATCCTGACTGAAAGTCCAGATTTGATCATTCTTCAGTCTGTACATAACCATAGCAAAATAAAAATGTAAAAGTATTCATGTGAAGTCACAGATTGATAAAAAAAAATTGATTTAGAAAATAAAATAAATAATAAAATAATAAAAATATATAAAAAATATATAACCTGAATACTGAATATTTTTCTAATCAGCTTCCAGCAATTCCTGAGCTAATTATCTCAATGATCTTTTCTATGCATGGGAGTTGTTCGATCCGTTTTACTTTTGCCTTGTAGGAGCCTCGTTCCATTTAGTATAGAAGGAAAGCAGGTTAGCTTGAGGTTGCTGAAGACAAATGGCTCGGCGGGGTTACCATAACAAACACATGAAAGGCTACATTGAGAGCGTGTCTGTTTATTTCACACAAGGGATGTGAATGAACGCATGACGTGATCACATCACGTAAGATGTTAAAGCCATCACAACAGACCCCTACCTCCTGACCACAAACACACACAAACACACGCACACCCCTTCACACGCACAAACACACACACACAACCTGTTTAGAGCTTGTAAGGAGGAGGAGAGCAGTGGGCAGCGGGTCACACAGAGAATCTATTTTGCCCAAAGCAACAAGTCAGAGCTTCCAGATTCATGACGGTTGACATCAGCTCTCTGTTGGCAAGCCAACAACAGCATCCACACATCTCCCAAGCAAGTGGCTAGAAGTTCAGGAGGAAGGTTAGTGCTGTCAGGCACAAGGAGTGCGGTTGTTTCGGTAGTGCTCTTTAGAGAGAGTGATTGTTTTATTATTCACAAATCTGCAATGACGAAGGACTATGTCCACAGCTACTTGACTTTTCAATTTGACATTTTAGTAATTTAGCAGACACTCTTATTCAGAGCGACTTACAGGAGCAATCCAAGTTAAGTGCCTTGCTCAAGGGCATGTGTCTGAGTGTTTCAGCCATGGGCTACAATGGACCTGGAGGGGATGGCTTCTGTTTTACGGGCTCCTAACCAATTGTGCTGTTTTGTGTGTTTTGTAACTTGTTTTGTATATAATGTTTCTGCTACCGTCTCTTATGACCGAAAATAGCTTCTAAATATCAGAACAGTGATTACTCACCTCGAACTGGACAGAGATTTTTTCTCTAATGAGTCTGACGCGAAGGACCTACTTTTGCTCCCGGACCAGGCCCAAATCCCCGTCATTTGCATGAAGAAAAGACAGAGATACAGGGGCCGCAGATCAGGGTGCCTTGTGAGAATTCATCAGCGAGTGGGTAACCCGTCTCTACTGTAGTATCCGTTCTATTGGCCAACGTGCAATCACTGGAGAATAAACTGGATGAGCTCCGTTCGAGATGATCATAACAACGGGACATTAAAAACTATAATATCTTATGTTTCCCAGAGTCATGGCTGAACGACGACACGGATAATATGCAGTTGGCTGAGTTTTCCGTGCATCAGCTGGACAGAACAGCTACGTCCGGTAAGATGAGGGGTGGTGGTGTGTGTCAATAACAGCTGGTGCGTGATGTCTAATATTAAGGAAGACCCAAGCTATTGCTTGCCTGAGGTACAGTACCTCATGATAAGCCGTAGACCACACTATCTACCAAGAGAGTTTTCATCTACATTTACGTAGCCGTCTATTTACCACCTCAAATCGCTGCTGGCACTAAGACCGCACTTAACGAGCTGAATAAGGCCATAAGCAAACAAGAAAATGCTCACCCAGAAGCAGGAAATGCTCACCCAGAAGCAGGAAATGCTCACCCAGAAGCAGGAAATGCTCACCCAGAAGCAGGAAATGCTCACCCAGAAGCAGGAAACAGGAAATGCTCACCTAGAAGCAGGAAATGCTCACCCAGAAGCAGGAAATGCTCATCCAGAAGCAGGAAATGCTCACCCAGAAGCAGGAAAACTCAGTTCTACCAGCATGTCACGTGTGCAACCAGAGGGGGAAAAAACTCTAGACCACGTTTACTCCTCACACAGAGACGCGTCCGAAGCTATTCCAAATCTGACCATAATTCTATTCTCCTGATTCATACTTACAAGCAAAAACTAAAGCAAAAACCAGTGACATGCTCAATACGGAAGTGGTCAAATGAGACGGATGCTACACTACAGGACTATTTTGCTATCACAGGCTGGAATATGTTCCGGGATTCATCCAATGGCATTGAGGAGTATACCACCTCAGTCACGGGCTTCATCAATAAGAGCATCAACGACGTTGTCTCCACGGCTCACAAGTCCTCAACTGGCAGCTCCATTAAATAGTCAAATCAAATCAAGTTTATTTTATATAGCCCTTCGTACATCAGCTAATATCTCGAAGTGCTGTACAGAAACCCAGCCTAAAACCCCAAACAGCAAGCAATGCAGGTGTAGAAGCACGGTGGCTAGGAAAAACTCCCTAGAAAGGCCAAAACCTAGGAAGAAACCTAGAGAGGAACCAGGCTATGAGGGGTGGCCAGTCCTCTTCTGGCTGTGCCGGGTGGAGATTATAACAGAACATGGCCAAGATGTTCAAATGTTCATAAATGACCAGCATGGTCAAATAATAATAATCACAGTAGTTATCGAGGGTGTAGCAAGTCAGCACCTCAGGAGTAAATGTCAGTTGGCTTTTCATAGCCGATCATTAAGAGTATCTCTACCGCTCCTGCGGTCTCTAGAGAGTTGAAAACAGCAGGTCTGGGACAGGTAGCACGTCCGGTGGACAGGTCAGGGTTCCATAGGCAGAACAGAAATAGTACCCGCAAAACACCAGTCTCAACGTCAATAGTGAAGAGGCAACTCTGGGATGCTGGCCTTCTAGGCAGAGTTCCTCTGTCCAGCGTCTGTTCTTTTGCCCATCTTAATCTTTTATTTTTATTGGCCAGTCTGAGATATGGCTTTTTCTTTGCAACTCTGCCTAGAAGGCCAACATCCCGGAGTCGCTTCTTCACTGTTGATGTTTTGCAGGCACTATTTAATAAAGCTGCCAGTTGAGGACTTGAGGCATCTGTTTCTCAAAATAGACACTCTAATGTACTTGTCCTCTTGCTCAGATGTGCACCGGGGCCTCCCACTCTTCTATCTATTCTGGTTAGAGACAGTTTGCGCTGTTCTGTGAAGGGGGTAGTACACAGCGTTGTACGAGATCTTCAGTTTCTTGTCAATTTCTCGCATGGAATAGCCTTCATTTCTCAGAACAAGAATAGACTGACGAGTTTCGGAAGAAAGTTATTTGTTTCTGGCCATTTTGCATCACCTGACCGGTTGCATCACCACCTGGTATGGCAACTGCTCGGCATCCAACCTACAGAGGGTAGTGCGTATGGCCCAGTACATCACTGGGGCCAAGATTCCTGCCATCGAGGACCTATATACTAGGCGGTGTCAGAGGAAGGCCCAAAACAATTTCAAAGACTCCGGTCACCCAAGTCATAGACTGTTCTCTCTTTTACCGCTCGGCAAGCGGTACCGGAGCACCAAGTCTAGGTCCAAAAGGCTTCTTAACAGCTTCTACCCCCAAGCCATAAGACTGCTTAAACTGCTGCTACTCGCTGTTTATTATCTATGCATAGTTGCCCTACCCCTACCTACATGTACAAATTACCTTGACTAACCTGTTCCCCTGCACATTGACTCGGTACCTGTACCCCCTGTATATATCCTTGTTATTGATATTTTGTTGTGTTACTTTTTTATTTATTTTTTACTTTAGTTTATTTAGTAAATATTTTCTGATCTCTATTTTCTTAAAACTGCATTGTTGGTTAAGGACTTGTAAGTAAGCACTTCACGGTAAAGTCTACACCTGTTGTATTCGGCACATGTGACAAACCAAATTTGATTTGGGGTGTTGTCTGTGTCTTGTTTGGTCGGTTGGCATGGTGACTGAGAGACAGGAAGGAGGGAGGAGGAAGAAGAGTCTGAGTGCTGACGTACAGAAGATGATCATCTCTGATGGAGGACAGCTACTGTACTGTAGGCAGGTATTCACATCATCATACAGAATATTACACTCAGCTCCTGAGAGAGAGAGAGAGAGAGAGAGAGAGAGGAGAGAGAGAGAGAGAGAGAGAGAGAGAGAGAGAGAGAGAGAGATGCAACCACAGACATTTTGTGTACATTGACCACTCAACTATTATCATCTATTTCCTCTAAAATTCATCTGGTTTTGTCAACTCCTCGGCAATGATCAGGTGAAATTACTTATACTTGAATGTACAGGCTGTAAGGT
>NC_036858.1:7652208-7698218 GCF_002910315.2 Salvelinus sp. IW2-2015
GTACATGGAGGGTGAAACTACTGGCCAGTACATCTTCTCTAATTGTGTTTATACAGTGTCCAGATCCAGACATTGAGGTAGTTAGGTTTTTCTTTGGTTAGATCTGCTGCACAACCAAAAATCCACACAATATAATGTTAATCAAGCGTCAGATGCCGGCTGGGTAAGATCGACACCGAGGTCAACGACCTTCCACTCAGTTTCTCAATGTAGCGTGAAGCTGCACTAACAGACTCTGACATGAACGCTCACTGAGAAAGAGATCCCCCATCCACTCCCATTCAACAAAAAGGCCAGTGAAACTTAGCCTTCTTTGTCATCTCCAGCAGAAGTTTCATTTGAAAAAACTAAAGTAAATCCAATAACTGTGCTTAAATAAGCTAACTTGTGGTGTACCAGAGTAAAGCCCTGGGTCCGGGGCGGCCGGGCTCCGGTTTCACCAACACAGCCTTATTATCCAAGTGCTACTCTGTGTGATTAGTCTGTGTTAACCCTGCTCCTTTTTACCATTCCTCAAGGTGTTTATGGAAAACATATGCCATTTAAGAAAAAAATATTTAACATTTAAAAAGCTCGTCAGATGCAAAAGAGTTTGAACGCTTAACCAAGCTGTTATTTTCAGGGGTTTTGAGGCCAGTGGGTTTGTCATTCCTGCCCTGTTTATATTTGGGATTTTACGGAATGCCTATATAACAAATGATGAGTGTTGGGGAAGTTACTCTGAAAATGTAGTTTACCGAGCTACCAATTACTTCACACTGGAAGAAGGTAAGATACACTAAAGCTGCCCTTAAGAAAAATATAGTTACTTAACTAAAGTTACTCTGAAAAAGTTGTTCACTACAGCCAAACTACTGTGTGAAACATTATCAAATATGAATCTGAAATGTCATAGACTACAAATTGCAAGAACAGATCACTCAGCTACGTTACCTTGCTAGCTATATTAATAGCCTTAGGTTGGTTGTTTTTAAGCTCACCTTCAAGATTTCCACCAATGATGTTAACAGAATGTGTAATTTAGCCTATTAAAACACACAAAAATTTGAATTAGGCACACAAAAAGTGTTTGAAGTTGGAATTAGTCAGGTCTGATGGGGAAAAAATAAATAAAAGTCTTGCCTACTTCACATATATTTTATTTTTGCACAAAAAAAGCACTGTGTAGTTCCAGTAGTTAGCTACACCGCTCCATGGCAACAAAGCCATTAACTACAGAAGAAACTACCAATATTTGAATTTAGTTCAACTACCACCAAGCTAATGCAAAATGCAATTAAACTAATAGTTGAACTACATTTAGTTCACTACTCCCCAACATGGCAAATGATGCATATCACCTTCTCGTATTAGACAAGAATTTGGATGTAGCAAGGAGACTGGTCTGCCAAGGCCATAAACCACTGGAAAAAGTGTGGGCAGTGCTATGGATTCAGTCAGGCCTTTGTAACATCAGGGGAGGTTTGCCTCAAAGTATGTGTATACATAAAATGGACCTACATTGGTGATTCATGATGCCTGGCATGAGTGAGACAGAATTAAATTATTGACATAATTGAAAACAAAACTAAGGTTTTAACACCCCCGTTGGCTGACAGGGAAGACTTTTTCATGATTTTTAAAGTAGCGGTTGGTGAATAAAGACTGACTTAGATAGACTTTCATTTTGTTTCAGATGTGTACTAACATTTACTGAAATAGCCGTGTACTACATCAAATCATTATCCAATATACCCACCTAAAAGCACATTATGTAAGTGTACTGCAAGACTGGATTCTCTTCTAGGAGGTGAGTTCATGATTGAATATAGAAAAGAGCCAAGGATTCCTCACCACAGTGCTTATTGAGAAATTACTAACGTTGAGGTCTTCACGTGTTTCACGTTTCCCGTTCTGATTTCTCCACAGCTCCCGCAAAGTTGACCAAACTGTGGTCGGAATCTCAGACTATTATCTTAACCAGCAGTAATGTCAGCGATTAGAATGTGAAGACACTCACTGTCCTCGCTAGCTTGCCTCCCCCACTGAGGGATGTAGTCTACCGTATATTCAAGCCATGTCCTCTTTGCCAATGTCTTTCAAATCCAAGTTGTTGCGTGAACAAAGGAGAGACAAAATGGGAGTTGTTTCCATTTTATCCAAGATATGCCTGCGAGGCAAGTCTAAACAGATGCAAACCAAGCATTTCCATGACAATCATTCACAAACAAAGGGCTGAAGCACTCTCACTCTGACGTAACCATTACTTTCACCGCTAAGGCAAAATGTCTGTTTGTCAACACAAATAATGGTTATCAGGACATCAAATGCTTAGATGGTATATTAAAAGGGGCTGTTGGCATGTCAATCAACATAATAAAAGCCACTGAAAACAGTTAGGCGCTGCTATTTTGAATTCACTGGAACTCATGACTGAAGTAACAGAAGTCTAGCAGAAGAGTTGACACATGGAAACAGACACATTTCCATGATCCCAAACCCATTCTTAACATTTGTTTATTTTTGTGAGTAAATTAAGCATGATAATTATAAGCCGGAGGTGTGCAAAAAAATAAAAAAAATAAAACGGTTTATTTGTCTGTGTAAGTTTGTGTATGATTATGTGCTACGGTGTTGAATTAGTGTGTATTACCTGCTGGTGTAAAAACAGTCCTCCTTTCTACTAACATCTCTTAATTCAACATAATTAAAGACCAAACCTGACCAGCCTGCACCCATACCAAAACATAAAACATGTCATTTAGGTCTGCTTTTAGTTTTCTACGCTGCCTTTAATTCGCCTCAAAACAAATGCAGGTCACCAACCCACAATATGAAAAGGACAGGGCGAAAGGTGGGGAAATGGAAAGTTCCAGTGCGTGAGAGAGGGGTGGAGGGTTCCCTAGTTTTTTTTTCTTACACCTTTTGTGTTCACGTGCAAAAGGTCTGGAAAAAAAGGCCCCTATTTTGGTGTAATTTATGGGAATCCCTGTAATTGCCTGTAATAGGCCAGTCTGCCGTGTAGCTGTCATCCCTAGGTCCTGTGTCCCTCTGCCCCTGTGGAAAGAGTTGAGAGTCAGAGGGCTATAGGGCTGAAAGCATAGCCTAATATGGGACCTGAGTGTGTCCTCTCAGTGTGGATCATTCTGTGAGTAAGACATGTTATTGACCTACTCTAACTGCAGTTGAAGTTCCCATTACGATACCCTTAACTCTGAGAATAAGGAAAGAAAGGAAGCATTCCAGTTGGATACCATTGTGCTTATCTTTTTGCTGTAAGATAAATGAGCATGACCCTGTAGATTCAGAATCTAACGGCTTCTACATGTTGCAAAGTCCATTGTCCCACCAGTAGATAGACACGCAGCAGACAGAGAGAGAAAGGCTGAGAGCTGTGGTGTCTGCATCAATAAAATGTTCCGCTTTTTCCCTCAGTGTGCGACACAGAAACAGACAGCGCGTCGTGACCCAACCTTTTCCACACTTACCTCGGCTCTTTAACTTTCCACATGAAGTGTGACATCCTGTACTCAGTGACAGTTTGTTTTTACTGACACGTGCTGTTTTAATGTTGTATTGAGGTTTGCGTTGCTACTCAGTTCAATACTCCATCAGAATCTGCACCGATGGGTTGTCATATTTACTCACATTGATCACCATTGATAAACTTAGGTCCCAAGTCACTTGGACAACACTCTAGCCATTCTAGAGTTGTAGTCTTCTACGCTATAATATCACAGTCAGGAAATGTGTCAGAAATGTTTAAGGAGTGCAATTTAAACATGGAGATTGATTGCAAATGTGCTTTCATTTATGTATTTTACTCTTACCATATTCAGTGGGGTGGGAAAGCTGGAAAATGTTGGTCAATCACGCAGGGACATCCAGTAGAAACAGTACAGACATTTGTGACCAACAACCAATGCAGAGAAAACCCCAACTATCATTTAGTTTGTATGGGGGTGTGCGGTGGATAATTTCATAAAACAAGAGTTTCACAAAAACAGCAGTCTGTAGTTTGTCTCGTGGTAGAAATGGTAAACTCCATGTCAATGGAGAAAATGGATGGATTAAATATTATGACAGCTCTGAAAGAAATATATGGGCCAGCGCCAATTGCCCACATTATACATTTCTTTTCTAAGCCCACATTTGTATGGCATGGAGTAGCCGCTGCACGTGACGTGGAAGCTTAGACGAATATGGGTAATTTCAGTGGTTCAGTGGTTCATTGGCAGAATTCCTGACCATAATCCCATGAAAACTCAGACATTCCAGTTCATAATATTGATCCGCATTTCAAAAACGTTCGGAGCATTTAAAGCCTGGCAACTCTATTTGGTTCATGAAATGGGCATAAACAAACATAACCACATCGTTCTCAATATGCTATAATGAAGGGTGTATGAACAAATCAGACTGAGGCAGAGGCCCATCTATAAACATCTGTGGCACAACCTTTTCCTGCTCTCGTTTCATATCTTATAGTCTATACCAAAAATATTCAATAAAGTAATGAGAGAAGAATTGACTCAGACAAAGAAGAAGAAAAAAGGTAAACAAGGGAGAGAAGAAGAAAGATGGTAAACAATGGAGAAGAGAAGAAAGATGGTAAACAATGGAGATAAGAAGAAAGACGGTAAACAAGGGAGAGAAGAAGAAAGATGGTAAACAAGGGAGAGAAGAAGAAAGATGGTAAACAAAGGAGAGAAGATGAAAGAAGGTAAACAAGGGAGAGAAGAAGAAAGATAGAGCAAGGAAAAGGAAGAGAGATGTAGAAAAAGAGAGAGAAACGTGTCCTGAATTTGTTACTGAGCTAAGCATAACACAACACATCATGATGTAGTAAACGAAAGGTATAGGAGGACTGCTGTACCCCATGTCAGTGGGATGTGCCTTGGGCTTATAGGGGAGGGGGTCTGGACCTTGGCTAGGATCTCTACACCCCAACCCCACCCTAGCAAATCTGGGCCCAGTGCCCCCACACCACTCAGTGATAAATGAGAGCTTTCACACACTGCGTTTGTACTGGCAACTCTGCCAGGGCGCCTGCAATGCTGCTGCTGCCCTGCTAGCTAGCGACCACAGCAGAATTCCCGATGAGCCCGTTTGCAGCCAAGCCGAGAGAGAGAGAGAGAGAGAGAGAGAGAGAGAGAGAGAGAGAGAGGAGAGAGAGAGAGAGAGAGAGAGAGAGAGAGAGAGAGAGAGAGAGAGAGAGAGAGGAGAGAGAGAGAGAGAGAGAGAGAGAGAGAGAGGAGAGAGAGAGAGAGAGAGAGAGAGAGAGAGAGAGAGAGAGAGAGAGAGGAGAGAGAGAGCAGAGAGAGAGAGAGAGAGAGAGAGGAGAGAGAGAGAGAGAGAGAGAGAGGGAGAGAGAGAGAGGAGAAGAAGAGAGGAGTGAGGCTCACCGAGACCGAATGACGCGGAAGCGCGACGCTACTCGGATGAAATGTCGGATCAGCGGGCCACGTCGAGGCCCGGAGCCCTTGAGAGAGAGAGAGAGAGAGAGAGAGAGAGAGAGAGAGAGAGAGAGAGAGAACACAGAAGGAAGAGGGGACTACAGTAGGTAGAAGACCATGAGGGAGGATGGAGAGCAGGAATCAGCCAATTGAGTTTAAATTTGTCTGGCGGCTGGTCTGGTCCATTTGTAAATTCCTGATCAGCCCATTGCAGGCCACATTAAGCACTGCAGCACACTGCCCTGTGTTCTCGTGCCCGAGTGCTTGAGCATGTGTGCATTCTTCTCTTCTTATTCTTCACATTAGTCGCTTTCTTTGCTACTTCTCATGAACACATACATTTCCCACCGACCATTTCAATCTCCACAAAATCAAAGCAACTTCCAGTGAGGGCCACATTGGTCACAAGAAGTAGTCGAGGGATAAGAAGAAAGGAAACACAGCAAATTGTCAGTTGAGAATGCACAGCAATAGGAAATATAGAGTAATGATGCTGTTATTGTTAGTTGATCTGTCTGCTGTGGGACGTTCGACGGCAGTAGGATTCCGGGCTGTTTTTCTTGCCTTCACGTCTAATTCAAGTCTTCCACCACGCAAACCCTGTTGCCAATACTGATGGCGGCTGTTTTAATCCGGTGCCACCGAACCGCTGGCTAAAATAGGGGGTGTAATGCAAACATGGAAGCCCTAATCAGAGCTAGAGGCTCTTGGAGGTCGTAGAAGTTTGATGCCATCTGTGTCATGGAAACAGAATGTAGTCCGTAGCGATATACGGCTTGAGCTTGGTTACAAGGAACAACCACTGGTTACCGCCGTTACGAAGACATGCATAGTGTGTCGCTAAAATGGAAAAGGGGTGTGTGTGGGATTGTGACCGTTTTTTGTGAAACTTTAAATGTACAGGCATGGGCCTGCAAAATCTGTTGCAATGGTTTCAATAGCACCCTTGTAAGTGTGTCTCAAAGTCGTCTGAATACAGAATAACATCGTCTATGTGGACTAAAGCAGATAGTGTGGTGAAACAAAGGGCATGTGTTCAACCTAACAAAGGTCAAATGGAGTTTAACTTTTTGAGTCCTCTATACAGATAGTAATGTGGGTGGATAAGGATAGAGCAGGTCACAGGAGGGTTCAAGTTCAGAAGTTATTGTTGGATTCCCCAATTCATTCATCAATCCCACTCTTTCACCCTGACCCCAACACTTCCTGTTCCTTTCCTCATCTTTCACACCATCCTACACATTTAACCTTTGACCTCTTGGGCTCAATTGTGAGGTCAGCATCCCCCCATTGCTGAGCCCCAATAAAATGCTACCAGAGACAAATTATCAAAGAGGCATTGTCCTCTCTCAACATGAATAGCACTGGACAATGACAGGCACCACCCTTCAATTACCTCTATTCATGGGCACAGTCATAGACCTTCTTTAACTCTGTTAGTGTCAGGGTTCTAGAGCTACTGCTCCTTTCAGAACAGTTAGACCTGTGCGTGGTAAAACGGGGTCAAATGGGGTCAAATGGCCCAAATGGACTTGAAGCCTTGTATCTTTCCCATGCGAAGACACTCAACATCTCCCTTGCTTTCTTTAACTTTTGCTCTCTTCCACCCTCTCTCTTTCACTCTCCTTCCCCTTTAATGTCTCCTTCCACCTCCCCGCCCCCTTGTTCTTACAAGCATAAACAACCTCATAAACGACTTGCTTTTTAGACCTCTTTCCACCCATAGCTTTGGTGAGGCGTCCATCATCCTGCCAGCCTATCCCTGCTGTGGATTACCTGTAGTAACGCCCCAGACTGTCACTCAGCCACAAAGATACCATGAAACCATTACAACATGCCACAACAAGAGATAATTACTACCAGCGATAGAGAGAGCTGGGGAAACCACCAGGCTTGGTTCTCAGACATTGTGCATGGACCTTAATGGAAATAAATGAGAGGTTTGATTCAACACCCCGACATGGAGAAGAGAAATGTCTGCTTTTGCTGCGAGCCCATTTACAGCTAATTAGAAAACATGTCACTGATTTGGGCCGGTGTAAACACCGCCCCATCTGACTTTCATTACAATAAAGAAATCAAATAAACAGTGGTGCAGGGGGAACAGTAGTAGGCCCATGCTTCATTACAATGGCTACATCATGAAGTACTTAGCGCAACTAATTACCACCCCCCACCCCTTTGGTTTCTCGCACCGAAAATATACAAATTAAAAAAACATTTCCACTGATGAGAACAATCTCACAAATCACTTTTAGGACTTACCTCTGAAGCGAATAGACTCATTTTACATCCAAACCATGCTTGCACTAGCCTGTGCCAAGGGGGGGAAAACACCACCGCACCCCTGCAGTCGAAACACTAATATTTAGGTAAACGATCAATGGGAAGGCGTTTGGCTATGTATGAGGGACGTGTAACAGGGTGACGTGGTCAAACAGGGAGCCTTGCCAAAAATGAGATTACTCAAAATGCACATCAAAACAGAACAGGCCTCGATACACTTCCCTGGCTCGCTCCATTTTTTCTAACATTGTTGATACTGTTACGACCCTGGGTTTATAAGCGTGAAAATCGACTCTGCCGCACGAGCATGCTTTTGCGGCACAGTCGATAGCGCGCCGGACCTCGGGCTAGAAGGTCGAGGGTTCGACACCTGCTCCCTGCCTGTTTCATTACAATACAATACCCAACACGCTTTTTTACCCATCGTTTGACCAATTGCACCCAGACAACTTTGTCATGTGTTAATACACACAACGACAGTGTATAACATTACATTAAGTTCCTGGCTCGGTAGATCTCTGCTGATTTCCTTAATGAACAGGGCCCGGATTCACAAAACCTTAACTATAGACTGAAGAAGAAAGTTAAGCAAAGTTGCTATTCCTCAAAAAGGTTATTGGAAATGTTCTTGCTCAATTTCTTATGTTTCTCCTTAAGCAAAAAGCTAGATTAGATTCTTGAAAATAAAGTGATTGGAAATGTTGTTAATTCCAAGATAGCTAAACTCTTGTCTTAAACTCAGGGCAGTGAGAGAAAAAGATAATGAAAGCAATTGAACATGTTTAATAACCTCTTGCCACTATAGGGGGTGCTGTTTCAACTTCGACATTTATCGTTCCAAATTAAACTGCCTCGTACTCAATTCTTGCTCGTACAATATGCATATTATTATTACTATTGGATAGAAAACACTCTCTAGTTTCTAAAACCGTTTGAATTATTTCTCTGAGTGAAACAGAAGTCATTCTGCAGCTCACTTCCTGTCAAGAAGTGAGATTTCTGAAATTGAGGTCTCTGTTCCAGGGTCGGTTTATAAATTCCCTTATAAGGTATGGGGCTACATGCACTGCATACGCCTTCCCCTAGATGTCAGTAAGCGGTGAGACTTTGAATGGAGCGGATAGCACCATCTGGGGGAGTATAAAACCTCTTGGAACGGAAGTATCGACCTTTTCGACCGGGCGCCTGACGCATGAAGGACATCGGCATGGCTTCTTCAAAAGCTTTCGGTTTAGCAGTTCTTTATCTCCGGCTCTGATTTAATTTGTTTTTTGTCTTAAAAACTTCATAAGGTAGTTAATTTAAACCGACTTATAGCAGTTTATAGCAGTTTATTGCGATTTTCCTGGATTTCTTTGTGATGCGCTTTCACGAGTTGGACACCTCTCAAGTGGGTGGCTAACGTTAGCGGCTATTTCGACAGGACATGAGGACATCTTTCAACCCAAAGACGATTGTTCTGGAGAAAGGACACCTTGCCCAAGATTCTGATGGAAGGTCAGCTAATAGTAAGCAGTCTTTATGCTGTTAATTCGTACTTATGTTGACAAATGTCAAATAATAATTCCGCCATGAATTATGGTGCGGTCTCGCTTTAGGGCACGCTGTATTGCGCAGTAACGTTCATTTTAAAAATCTAACACAGCGATTGCATTAAGAACTAATTTATCTTTCATTTGCTGTCCAACTTGTATTTTTTAGTCAAGTTTATGAATAGTTTTCGATTAGAATAGGTGCTTCTCCAAGATGGCGCCGGACAGATTGCTCTAAGTTTTGGCCACTATTCTCATTGTATAACCACGATTTGTGCCGCTAAATATGCACATTTTCGAACAAACTCTATATGCATTGTGTAATATGATGTTATAGGACTGTCATCTGAAGAATTCTGAGAAGGTTAATGAAAAAATTAATATCTTTTGGTGGCTTATACTTATCGCTATGCTTTTGCTTGAATCAATGCTGTTGTGATGTTTGCTATTGTGGTAAGCTAATATAACGTTATATTGTGTTTTCGCTGTAAAACACTTAGAAAATCTGAAATATTGTCTGGATTCACAAGATCTGTGTCTTTCAATTACTGTACGCTGTGTATTTTTAAGAAATGTTTTATGATGAGTAATTAGGTAATACACGTTGCTCTCTGTAGTTATTCTAGTCGCTTCGGTGAGAGTTGTGATGGTGGCTGCAATGGTAAACTATGATTTATACCTGAAATATGCACATTTTTCTAACAAAACATATGCTATACAATAAATATGTTATCAGACTGTCATCTTATGAAGTTGTTTCTTGGTTAGTGGCTATTTATATCTTTATTTGGTCGAATTAGTGATGGCTACTGATGGAGTAAAAAACTGGTGGAGTAAAAAAAGTGGTGTCTTTTGCTAACGTGGTTAGCTAATAGATTTGCATATTGTGTCTTCCCTGTAAAACATTTAAAAAATCAGAAATGATGGCTGGATTCACAAGATGTGTATCTTTCATCTGGTGTCTTGGACTTGTGATTTAATGATATTTAGATGCTAGTATTTACTTGTGACGCTATGCTAGGCTATGCTAGTCAGCTTTTTTACTGTGGGGGGTGCTCCCGGATCCGGGTTTGGGAGGAATTAGAGGTTACTTCATCTGAATGTTTCAGTATTGATTATTTTAAATCCAAGAACATGTTTGTAACGGTTGCTTTCCTCCTCTTCGTCTGAAGAGGAGGAGTAGGGATCGGACCAAAACGCAGCGTTGTATGAAGACATAATGAATTTATTAAACAAGACGAACACTGACAGGAAATAACACTTGGAAAACTACAAAACAACAAAACGACGTAGACAGACCTGAACATGTGAACTTACAATATAACACGAAGAACGCACGAACAGGAACAGACTAAACAAACAAAACAGTCCCGTGTGGTACATAAACAGACACGGAAGACACAGGAACAATCACCCACAAACAAACAGTGAGAAAAGCCTACCTTAATATGGTTCTCAATCAGAGGAAACGTAAAACACCTGTCCCTGATTGAGAACCATATCAGGCCAATAGACAAATAACCTAAACATAGAAACACATTACCTAGAATGCCCACCCCAACTCACGCCCTGACCAACTAAACACATACAAAAACAAGGAAAAACAGGTCAGGAACGTGACAATGTTTTAGAACAGTAATCTCAGTACGAAATATGCTAGCGTGATTGCCATTGCTAGCAAGATAGCTAGATAGCTAGCTAAAACGGTCGCCTAGCAACAATGAAGATATTTGAGAAGTTCCTAAGAGAATCATATAATCTTAAGACATTGTTGAGGAATTACACTTAAGAACTATCTTATAAACGTTTTTTTTTTTTTCTTAAGAAGATTTTTAAGTTTTTGCGTAAGAAGTGTTTTGTGAATCTGGGCCCTGATGACTAATTAGAAACACACACTAATGCTGTGAAATGAATGAGTCCATTAAGCCAAGCTAATCCCAGATCGGGAGCACAGTAGACACTATTAACAAAGTGTAAAGGGCAGGCTGTCAATGATTAACAGTACAGGCACATTGGCTAATTCACTACAAAACGACTGTCACAGCCCACTCAGAGGCACGTGTCAATGTTGAAGAGCTTGGGAATGAGTGAAGACAATCCAGTCTTGGATTCTCAACTCCCATACGGTGTCCATAATATGAGTTGAGTCATTCTCACAAGGATTTGAGTCATTCTCGCAAGGAGTAGAGTCATTCTCATAAGGATTTGAGTCAGCAGGAGTTGAGTCATTCTCCCAAGGAGTTGAATCATTCCCCCAAGTAGTTGAGTCATTCTCACAATGACTTGATACATTCTCACAAGCAGTTGAGTCAGCAGGAGTTGAGTCATTCTCGCAAGGAGTAGAGTCATAGAGATTCTCACAAGTATTTGAGTCATTCTAACAAGAAGTTGAGTCAGCAGAAGTTTATTCATTCTCACAAGAAGTTAAGTCATTTTCACAATGATTGAGTCATTCTCACAATGCCTTGAGACATTCTCACAAGCAGTTGAGTCAGCAGGAGTTTATTCATTCTCACAAGGAGTTGAGTCATTTTCACAATGATTGAGTCATTCTCACAAGGAGTTGAAACATCCTCACACGGAGTTGAGTCATTCTCAGTAGCAGTTGCATCAGACTCAACTCCTTGCAAGAATGACTCAACTCCTTGTGAGAATGACTCAACTCCTTATTGAGAATGATTAAACTCTTACTGATACTGAAATCGTTCAAATATGGACACTGTTCTCCCATTCTCAGTTATATAAAACAGATACCTTGTCGGAAATATACTGCTCCATGTGTTAATGCCCTTAGGCTCCTTTCTCTCAGCTCCCTGTTCTCGTGTTCATTCCCAGTGTAAAACAAGGAATGTTCTTATCACTTACAGCTGTGAAGGACGATGGTGGCCTGCTCCTGTTTTGCCCAAGCAGAGATTCGAGAGGAGATTGTGTTGGCAACCAACAGTAGGCTGCTTTCATCTCTGTCTTTTATTTCCAGTCGCTGGCTCAGTATCCAGGTATGATGTGTCTCGATACTGTGGGTGGGGAGACTAATACAAAACTTTTGTCAGCTATCCAGTCCAAACGCTCAGTGTGTGTGTTTGTGTGTGTGTTTGTCTACCATTCATCCTCTGGGAGAGACAGAGGGTGTCAGTCTGTGGGGTTGTCAGAGCCCCCTCTCTCACAGCCACTAAATTCAACAACCCCCATTTGGAGTAACACATGCCCCGATATTAACCCCCGATTCACCTAACCCCCCAGCACGGACCCTGCCTCAAAAGGCCCAATTTCAATGCAACACACCCAACTATTGATTAATACCAATTCACTACCCCTGCCACTACAAATGACTGTATTAAAGGTCTTATATGTATTATTCTTGAGGGGCCCTGACCAGAATCACACAGGGGACACCTGAATTGCTTTTGTCTGTCTGTCTGGCTGGCTGGCCTGGTATGATGTAAAGCCTGCCTGCGATGGAGGAGAAAGGGATGGATTGAGGGAGGGAGAGGTGGCGTCATATAGTCACAACTAATCAATCACAGAGCGCCCGTGACTGGTGTAAGGGATAATACCACATGCTCTGGCTTCAGCTACCTCACCACTACCACCAGTCAGAAGGGGTGGACGAGCCTGAGGATACGGTGATGAGTTATGTTACACTGGGGCCCTGAAGAACTCTCCCTTCTCAACAATCAGCACCAGGGTCGGTCTCCCACAAAGGCAGCGGGAGGGTGAGCTGGAGAGGTACACTGACAGACAATGGATTGCAAAGAAAAAAGAGCAAAGCAGATGAACTGACACACTTGGGAAGAAGAGACAAGTGAGAGATGGATCACCCAATCCCAGTAATGCTCTTCTTATAGAGCAAGACCACGAGAGAAATTAATGTATCAAGCATGAATAAAAATATGAAGTACATATGGCTATTTGTTGTTGTTGTCATTTAGCAGGCACTCCAGAGTGACTTACAGTCCCCATGGGAATTGAACCCACACCCCTGGCATTGTAGGCACCATGCTCTACCAACTGAGCCACACGGTAAAGTACTGTATGTTCATAACTAATGCATAACATTCACACATTATTGAGGCATTCCACTATCAATTATTCAAAATATAATATATAACATTCTTAGCAGTGATCTTGAAACATTACCGCATATTAAGCAGTGTATAATATTCAACTTTGTGATAAATAGTTACCTTGACCTTACTGTATAAAGTCGAGGTATGAAAAAAGCAGCGTTGTCATGTATAGTTTGTCTGATCCAGTCAGTAGTTGGCAATGAGGCTCCGAATGCCTGGTCTAGTCCGTATCACATAATCTACCTAAGCCCCAGTCTGTTCCCATCTTCCCTGACATCCTCAACATGCTCCCTGGACGCAGACACAAAGCCCATTCTCCCCATGTCAACCTATTCATTTTTTGTTGTTATCAAAACAGCCAATCACCCTCGATTTGGATGATTAGGAGCCTGAACAAAGGCTGACAGCTCTGTCAGTGGAAGGCTAGGAGTGGGGAGAGAGAAGGAAGAGGGCGCGAAGAGGGGGTGATGAAGATGATGAAGAGGAAGAGAACGGAGTTGAGAGGAAGAGGGGGAGAGTAGGGAAAGGAGGAAGACAAGAAAGGGGAAGAGAGATAGACTGTGGATTTCAACTCCACAGGAGAGATACTGGAGCTGATCACCTCCTCACCACACTCAACCCACCCCACCCCAGCCCAGATTAATATTGACAGGGTTGATATGTTACAGCTTGTCTGTTCTCACCAGCCTTCCTGCATGTATAGCAGTGAGTGATAGTCCAGAGACAGAGTCTTCAGTCATACACATATTATGCCTGCTGTAGAAGTCAAAGGTCAACAGGTAGGAAGCCAGCAGCGTCACATGTTACAAATTAAATCACTGCATTCCAACCATAGCTACCCTTTGTGAGTAATGTGGTCCATGAGGCACAGCACAGCAGTTGGTGGATAATCTAATGTGGAAACTGATGTCACCTTGCCGTCTTATTTTTGTCAGTTTAGCCAAATCAGGGACAGAGTGTGGGTTGGACAACCCTGGAGGACCAGGTAAGATTGATTTCAACATCTTTTCTTCTCAGGTAAACATTGAACACTCAGCCAAAATTGTGTAGTATATTATTGGCACCCAGGGTGGCAGGTAGACTAATGGTTAAAGTGCTGGGCCAGTAACCAAAAGGTTTGCTTGTTCGAATCCTTGAAGCTGACAAGGTGAACATCTGCCGTTGAGCAAGGCACTTAACCCTAATTGCTCCAGGGTTGTATTGATAATGGCAAATCCTGGCTGTGACCTCACTCTCTGAGGGTGTTTCAGGGAGAGTTGGGATATGAAAAACACATTTCCAATTGGCACATTTTGCTAATGTGTTCCTGCTGTGCATGGCAGATATCCTCTGTCACCCTTAATACAGCATCACACATAATACAGGACCAAAGGCCAATCAGATCAGCTGTTATTGTGTGAGACGTGATGCTAACAGGAGAGCAGGTCACGGAGTGGACATGAACAGATTAACTGCTAAATTAATATTTATCGTTTTAAGGGTACCCATTTCCTCCGATGTGATATGGGACTGACTCACAGTGGCTGTGGTGGCGGATGACTCGATGTTTCGTGGTGAAGTTTTCATTCAGTAAGGCCACTTAGACTATATTACAATATGTTTTCTAATGAGGCAGGGCAGCTACTGACATTATTTCAGTTATGGCAGGTCAGTGCTTTTCTAGGCATCCAGAGGTGGACAAAGTAGCCGAGGCTCAGAAAATAGCTCAGTCTAAACTGTGAAAGAGTCATTAGGTAAATAGATGACAGCCTATCACATAATTCAAAAGAGTCTGTGCCTTGCTTTGCTGCTACGTCAGCGGTACTGCTAGATTTCATCAAACTTGTGACCCTGTGTATTACATTAGAAATCATTACAGTAGGGCTGAGCCATTAGTGCTTTTTGAGGTTTTCAGTTCGAGTATGAAAGAATAATGACGTTTTTTACATTTTGGTTCCAATCATTTTTTTAACATTAAATGCAGTATGCATTATCTGGGTTTAATGCTGTAACAACACAGAATGAAACTATTAATTGAAGTCCCATGATGGTCGTGACTGCTACAATTTATTTACATTGTTTCAATAAAATGTTTCAGTTTTTGTGTACATTACATTTGTTGAATTTTCATGATTTTATTATTTAATTCCAAGTCATCCTCTCATCTCTGTAGAGCTGCTGCCTATGCTGTCTGACACAATCACAAGTAGTAGTTCTTCAAAGTAAATAAGACATTATTTTATGACTGCTTCATACCAACTATAAACCACTGAACTCGTGTGTTGTGAGGTATAGATACCTCGGCTAGCAACTGCTCTATCCCTCTCAGTCGAGCATTCGCTTATTCTTCTGTCCCTTTTGCATAGCAGGCATAAAATAAACAGCCCGGACGAGTAGGCGCGCAATGGATTATGGTCATTGTAGTTAATTAACCCATTTTCAGCGTTAAACTATGTAGAATATTGGCATGTTGGAAACTACAACATCACACATTTCGTGCTTGATCTGATTTATCTCAACTGAAACTGCACAATGTGTCCATTGAAGTCACAGATTTTTTTTTAACATTCATGTAATTAAACCGACTTCGGTCAATTAGTTGTTTCAAAACTTGTAATGGCATCCATATTCTTCGAACCAATGACCCCCACCTCACTATCATCCTCGGGGTGATAGAAAACCATGACCAGGTTTTCCCTCTATCATAAGATAAATACGTTGTGTCTTAGCAACCAGTGCTGTTATTTTATCATTTTTTATTTTTATTTACTTTGTGCAAAATCTGGCCCTCAGGCCTGGAACCCCTAGGACCTATCACCTTTCACACCGCTCCAGATATTCAGCACCTTGCACGCACGCTGCACAGCATTTAAAATGAGCTGTGTCTGTACTTCACAAGTGATTAATTTCTCCATTATTCTGCCATATGGAAACACGTCACTGATTGACAATGTGAAATGAATTATAGAATTTTTCACCTGGTTTGATGTGTTGCATTATATACTGTATATATTTTTTTTTAAAAGCTAGGATGTTGAACCCAAAATAATTTTGAAATGTTGTATAAGCAAAAGAAAAACAGTCACCACACTGTAGTGACATGGTTCTGACTTTCATAGCTTTGGTGGGGCCTTCTGGTCTCGCCTTCTTGCTCACAGAAAATACAGGTAAGGGATTTGCAAAACAAAAATAGTCCCTGAAAAAAGGAGTAATGGACAGAAAAGGAGAAAGAAACATTACAGGAATGCTCCCTGCATATGCCTTTGCAATTTTGTCCAATTTGTCTAAATTGCTCGGCCGACCTCCGAAACAAAAACTGTATGCTTACTGTCAAAATGCAGTGAAATATGACGGATCACCTTCATTTTGTCCATTTCGGTCTTCGGCACAGGTCTCTAAATTGTGTATTTTTTCCATGGCACCAAACTACCCGCCCAGGCTTTAATTAATTTCCTTTTATTTATACAGCTAAACGTTGCTGCACTTTTAAAACAAAAAGTTTCCTTGCTTTGGGGGAGACGAGTAGATCGTAGTTTAATCATCATTTCATGTCACTTAAATAGTCTCATTTCAGCCGTTTAGTTTAGTCACAGGGTCTCTGACGAATGGGTGTGCACAGGAAAAAAACTGAAATGAATTTGTCAAGATCTGATTTAAAAGATGAAATTACAGTCATCAGGAGCAATTGGATAGTAACGGTTTGAGAAAATAATGAGGCCAGTGGCTTTTATTTTCAGTGGCAAAGGTCTTGTCCAATTTCCCTGTTCATTTGGCCCCACATGGATCATTGGATAACGTGTAGATCAAGACCTAAAATAAACAACTTTGCCATTATCAAAGGCTCAGGTCTTTTCTAAAAGGCCGGCATTCACGGAGCAATGTAACTCAAAGTGCCGAGGCTTTTTTATACAACGGCCGTGGTCCGAAGAGTAATGACTGCTTTATAGTTGCAATGACTCCTATTTAAAGGCAACAAGTAACCAAGTCACATTCACCTTATCCGGAGATTAGATAAGAGTTGCATTCACTCTAGGTTTTCCATTTTGACTGCCTACGAAACCAACCTAGGGTTGTACTTCTGTCGTCATCCTTCTCCAGTTTTAGCCAAAAAGTAGAAAATGTTCTCTTTCTCCTCCAGCTTTACACTTGTTTACCTCAAGGTAGGGCTGTTCCAGTAAGTGAACCATCAATCCATCATCTTCACGGTGGGTAACCAAATGAGCCCATTTTCCACTGGGGTAAAGCCCCTCCAGAGGATGGAACCGGGTGACGGAGGAAGGGGCCCCAGAGCAGTGCTCTGTGCTGGAGGGCTGGGGGGGATGGAGAGCTGGGGCTGAGGGGATGGAGGGCTGGGGCTTGGGAGACGGGAGGGCTGGGGGGGATGGAGAGCTGGGGCTAGGGAGACTGCTAGGGCCCGTGCCATGTCTGTCTGTGATGGTAGGCAGACACCACCTTGACACCACACGCAAGGGAACATCTGAACGCGCCCCAGCTGCGCCTACAGCCACAAATTATTCCTGCACGGAGGCCTGAAATAGCACTGTGGCAGTTCATTTATTACGGCCAAGCCTCCCATTCCAGCAGGCGTGTACTATTCCGACCCCCTACCCTCTTAAACACTCTGTCAGGATTCCCCCTCTTTTTTTCTCACTCCTTTTCTTTACTTCTCACTTATTCTTACTAAATTTCGTCAACGGTCTGCATTTGTGGGACAGCCCCAATGTGCAGCCTTCCAAAATCCCCAGATCCCAGTTGAATTAGGACTCTGCTTCACTAAAGGGACATGAGAAATCCTGAGCTTGTATGAAGACTTATATTATATACACACCTTGAGAATCAGCCTGTGTAGACTGCCGTATCAACATGTTCCTCATTCACAGTTCCTATCAACTCTGCAAACACAAAGGTTAGCTCAGCCTGATGATGATTTGGGTTTTCCTGATGATTTGTTTAACGAAGTGCCAAGACACCACTTAGAAGTGACCTGAATGCTTTCCCTCAGCACAGATAAGCTATGACAAAGAGGGTGCATCTTGAGGTGGTCTGTTCTGTGCAGAATCACTGGTTCCCAAAGGGAATTTAACACAGCGGATTCGCTGCAGTGAGATTCAGGCTTGTGGATTCGCTGAATTCTTAGACACGGCAATTACCCTAATTTACGAAGGTGTGCCGGTACGATGCATCCCTGAGGTGACACAGGTTTGTGTAACATTCAGGCGAAAAGAAAATATGAATACGTAAATAAATAAAAATATTATTGGAAAAACACATATGCACCGTACGCCACACAGGAATCCTTGTGAGACTCCTTGTCGTTGCTATTCCTTCTATTCTTTTTCATGAATCACATTATGTGATAAATCACAGCATTTGAGTGGGACAGTTTCATGACATCATTCACGCTCAATTTCCAGCAGTGGGCCGGTTTTTGATTAGGGCAGTAAATCTCTTCTCTACCTCCGTCAGTTCCATCGTTCAGAAGGTAGAAAGGGTGGACAGTGTGCTCTGTCTGCTTTCTAGTTTTGAAACTTTACCATGCATGGCTTTGTGGCGTGGCAGTCGGATTTGACTGGGCCCAGATGGAACAGTGGTTTCCTGGAGGGTTCCTATTTAATGGGTAACATTTACCATCAGGGACAAGTAGTGGAGGGGAGTCACTGATCTCCTACCACCCTTTAACCTGGTTGGGAAACGGTAGCCTTTATGGCAGCTAACAAACAACCGTAGACATTCATAATCATCAGTGTTATATGTCAGAATTCACATATTTAGTATTGCTACCAAAGGTCACTTTGAACATTTAGTATACATGACATGTAAGACTGTCATCACTGGTTGCGAGATCGAATCCCCGAGCTGACAAGGTAAAAATCTGTCGTTCTGCCCCTGAACAAAGCAGTTAACCCACCGTTCCTAGGCCGTCATTGAAAATAAGAATTTGTTCTTAACTGACTTGCCTAGTTAAATAAAGGTAAAATCTAGGTAAAATAAATTCCCACAATCCATATTTTTCAAAAATGTTTTTGATAATAATGAGTCTATATTGTAACCAACAAAATAAACGGTATAACTAAGTGTCTCTTTGCAGACCGACAATATTCAGAACATAACAACTCCAGCTCACTACATTATCCACACCAGCCCAATATGCAGCACCATTGGACAGTATACACTTGTATTTCTTTTCAATTTGTTGTTTTCCCCCCAGAGGCCTCTCTGAGGCCAGTGAAGTATGTAAGTGATTTGCAGGTAGTTTCATTGGTTGAAAAGAGAGCAACCCAGGCATGACTTATTGAATGGTAATTCTGTGGTCCTACAGTACTGAGTAGTATGACATCACTTCATCATTTACATTTACATTTTACATTTAAGTCATTTAGCAGACGCTCTTATCCAGAGCGACTTACAAATTGGAAACAACCCTGGCGTTGCAAGCGCCATGCTCTACCAACTGAGCCACACGGGACCATCATTATGCTGACAAGGAGGTGCAGTCCCTAGTGGAATTCCCCCATGTCTGCTATGTCAGGGGAGGAGAGGAGGTCTGCTTGGTCAGGGGAGGAGAGGAGGTCTGCTTGGTCAGGGGAGGAGAGGAGGTCTGCTTGGTCAGGAGAGAAGAGGAGGACTGCTGTGTCAGGGGAGGAGAGGGACTGCTTGGTCAGGAGGAGGAGAGGAGGTCTGCTTGGTCAGGAGAGAGAGGAGGTCTGCTTGGTCAGGGGAGGAGAGGAGGTCTGCTTGGTCAGGGGAGGAGAGGAGGTCTGCTGTGTCAGGGAGGAGGGACTGCTGGTCAGGGAAGGAGAGGAGGACGCTTGGGCAGGGAGAGAGGGGACTGCTTGGTCAGGGGAGAGAGGAGGACTGCTTGGTCAGGAGGAGAGGGGGACTGGCTTGGTCAGGGGAGGAGAGGAGGACTGCTTGGTCAGGGAGGAGAGGAGGGTGCTTGGTCAGGAGAGGAGAGGAGGACCGCTTGGTCAGGGGAGGAGAGGGGACTGCTCAGGGAGGAGAGGGGGACTGCTTGGTCAGGGGAGGAGAGGAGGACCGCTTGGTCAGGGGAGGAGAGGAGGTCTGCTCAGGGAGAGAGGGGGACTGCTTGGTCAGGGGAGGAGAGGAGGACTGCTTGGTCAGGGGAGGAGAGGAGGTCTGCTCAGGGGAGGAGAGGGGGACTGCTGTCAGTCAGGGAGAGAGGAGGGACTGCTTGGTCAGGGGAGGAGAGGAGGACTGCTTGGTCAGGGAGGAGAGGAGGACTCTTGGTCAGGGAGAGAGGAGTCTGCTATGGCAGAGAGGAGAGGAGGACCGCTTGGTCAGGGGAGGAGAGGAGGACTGCTTGGTCAGGGAGGAGAGGAGGTCTGCTTGGTCAGGGGAGAGAGAGGACTGCTTGGTCAGGGGAAGAGAGGAGGACTGCTTGGTGAGGAGAGGAGGATGCTTGGTCAGGGGAGGAGAGGAGGTCTGCTCAGGGGAGGAAGGGGGACTGCTTGGTCAGGGGAGGAGAGGATGAGGAGAGGAGAGGAGGACCGCTTGGTCAGGGGAGGAGAGGAGGACTGCTTGGTCAAGGAAGGAGAGGAGGACTGCTGGTCAGGGGAGGAGAGGAGGGTCTGCTATGTCAGGAGAGGAGAGAGGACCGCTTGGTCAGGGGAGGAGAGGGAGGACTGCTTGGTCAGGGGAGAGGAGAGGAGGTCTGCTATGTCAGAGAGAGGAGAGGGGACTGCTTGGTCAGGGAGGCGAGGAGGTCTGCTTGGTCAGGGGAGGAGAGGAGGTCTGCTTGGTCAGGGGAGGAGAGGAGGTCGCTTGGTCAGGGGAGAGGGGGACTGCTTGGTCAGGGAAGGAGAGGAGGACTGCTGGTCAGGGGAGAGAGAGGGGGACTGCTTGGTCAGGGGAGGAGAGGAGGACTGCTTGGTCAGGGGAGGAGAGGGGGGACTGCTTGGTCAGGGGAGGAGAGAGGACTGCTTGGTCAGGGAGAGAGGAGGTCTGCTTGGTCAGGAGAGGAGAGGAGGACCGCTTGGTCAGGGGAGGAGAAGGGGGACTGCTCAGGGAGAGAGGGGGACTGCTTGGTCAGGGAGGAGAGGAGGACGCTGGTCAGGGGAGGAGAGAGGTCTGCTCAGGGAGGAGAGGGGGACTGCTTGGTCAGGGAGAGGAGAGGAGGTCTGCTTGGTCAGGGGAGGAGAGGAGGACTGCCTTGGTCAGGGGAGGAGAGGAGGACTGCTTTTGGGAGGAGAGAGGGATGCTGTCAGGGGAGGAGAGGAGTCTGCTAGGGGAGATAGGGGGACTGCTTGGTCAGGGGAGGAGAGAGAGGAGGACCGCTTGGTCAGGGGAGAGAGGAGGACTGCTTGGTCAGGAGGAGAGGAGACGCTTGCAGGGAGGAGAGAGGTCTGCTTATGTCAGAGAGGAGAGGAGGACGCTGGTCAGGGAGGAGACGAGTCTGTCAGGGGAGGAGAGGGGACTGCTGGTCAGGGAGGAGGAGGACTGCTTGGTCAGGGGAGGAGAGGGGGACTGCTTGGTCAGGGGAGGAGAGGAGGGACTGCTTGTCAGGGGAGGAGAGGAAGGACTGCTTTGGTCAGAGGAGGAGAGAGGTCTGCTTGGTCAGGGGAGGAGAGGGTCTGCTCAAGGGGAGGAGAGGAGGTCTGCTTGGTCAGGGAGGAGAGGAGGTCTGCTTGTCAAGGAGGAGAGAAGGTTGCTTGGTCAGGGGAGAGAGAAGTCTGCTCAGGGAGGAGAGGAGGGTCTGCTTGTCAGGGAGGAGAGGAGATCGGCTTGGTCAGGTGAGGAGAGGAAGTCTGCTTGGTCAGGGGAGGAGAGGAGGACTGCTTGGTCAGGGGAGGAGAGGAGGTCGGCTTGGTCAGGGGAGGAGAGGAGGACTGCTTAGTCAGGGGAGGAGAGGAGGTCGGCTTGGTCAGGGGAGGAGAGGAGGTCTGCTTGTTTCAGGGGAGGAGCTCTTCTCAGGGGAGAAGGGGAGTGGGGAACAATACAATATGGGGGATATAAGCTTTTCAAACGACATTTAGTATTTGATTTAATGATAATATGGTCCTGTTGAGAAAATTATGCTTTATTTTGTTTAATTAAGATTATATATAAATCAGTACTCTTTCGGTTTAACTACTTTGTTCTAGTAATGCACTCAACAATATGAATTTGCGTTCTTCTATGACACATAATTACTGTTCTAAGAAAACATGATTTAGTTGTGCATTGTATAAATTAACTGTGTTTCCTCCGTCTCTCATTACATAGTCTAAAAACACATACAGTAAACCAGGTCTGAGTAAGACAATGCATTTGGCAAATCCAAACAGCGCCTGGATTAAAATTTCAACTGACATTCTTTAGCCAAAATCCTCGTCTCCTGTGACAGAAAATAGCAAGTCGAAATTGCCACAGTCCACAGTCATTACTAATTCAACATAAACAGAGAGCGCGGAGCAGGTGGTTGTGGGGGATTTTCAGGCTTCTATTTAATGCTTGGTGCCAATTATGTGTCATACAGGATGTCAAAGCCACAGCGTTGCCCCTCAGATATCTGGTGCTTAATGTTTATGTTAGCAATTCACTGTGACATATGGTTTTTAATGTGCATCCCCGGGCTAAATTAGAGAAAGTTATTACCTCCACCCTCCATTACAAGGGCCCTGTGAGGGGGAGAAGAAACTACTGGATGCAAACTGTAGTCTGAGGCATACTGGAGATTTACAGTCCTACCCAAATAAGATGCAGGTTTGGAAATGCACCATGTGGTTTTCAGTTTCAGTGGATTGCGATGTTGTGGTGAGAATTGTCTCGACATGTTTTTGAAAGCTCACTATACATTACATGGACTTTCTCCATTTGTTATAGATTCATGCATACAGTGCCTTTGGAAAGTATTCAGACCCCTTGACTTTTTCCAAATGTTGTGACGTTACAGCCTTATGCTAAAATGTATTAAATACAAAACAAATCCTCAGCAATCTACACATAATACCCCATAATCACAAAGCGAAAACAGGTTTTTTGAAATTTTAGCAAACGTATAAAAAAAGCTACAAAAATTACGTAAATATCTTATTTACATAAGTATTCAGACTCTTTGCTGTGAGACTCGAAATTGAGCTCGGGTGCATCCTGTTTCCATTGATCATTCTTGAGATGTTTTTACAACCTGATTGGAGTCCACCTGTGGTAAATTCAATTGATTGGACATGATTTTGAAAGACACACAAGTGTCTATAATAGGTCCCACAGTTGACAGTGTATGACACCGGAAAAACCAAACCATGAGGTCGAAGGAATTGTCCGTAGAGCTCCGGGACAGGATTGTGTTGAGGCACAGATCTGGGGAAGGGTACCAAAACATTTCTGCAGCATTGAAGGTCCCTAAGAACACAGTGCCCTCCATCATGCTTAAATGGAAGAAGTTTGGAACCACCAAGACTCTTCCTAGAGCTGGCAGCCCAGCCAAATTGAGCAATCGGGGGAGAAGGGCCTTGGTCAGGGAGGTGACCAAGAACCCAATGGTCACTCTGACAGAGCTCTAGAGTTCCTCTGTGGAGATGGGAGAACCTTCCAGAAGGACAAACATCTCTGCAGCAGTCCACCAATCAGGCCTTTATGGTAGAGCGGCCAGACGGAAGCCAATCCTCAGTAAAAGGCACATGACAGCGTGCTTGGAGTTTGCCAAAAGCACCTAAAGACTCTCAGACCATAAGAAACAAGATTCTCTGATCTTATGAAACCAAGATTGAACTCTTGAGGCCTGAATGCCAGGCGTCTGTTCCTCCATGTCTGGAGGAAACCCTACGGTGAAGCATGGTGGTGGCAGCATCAGGCTGTGGGGATGTTTTTCAGTGGCAGGGACTGGGAGACTAGTCAGGATCGAGGCAAAGATGAATGGAGCAAAGTACAGAGAGATCTGCTCCAGAGCGCTTAGGACTTCAGAATGGGGTGAAGCTTCACCTGCCAACAGGACAATGACCCTAAGCACACAGCCAAAACAATGCAGGAGTGGCCTCGGGACAAGTCTCTGAATGTCCTTGAGTGACCCAGCCAGAGCCCGGACTTGAACCCGATCAAACATCTCTGAAGAAAGCGACCCTACTCATCCAACCTGACAGAACCTCCCCATATACAGGTGTGCCAAGCTTGTAGTGTCATATCCAAGAAGACTCGAGGCTGTAGTCACTGCCAAAGGTGCTTTAACAAAGTACTGAGTAGAGGGTCTGAATACTTATGTAAATGTGATATTTCTGTTTATTTTATTTTATATAAATTAGTAAAAAATTCTAAAAACGTGTTTTTGCTTTGACTTTATGAGGTATTGTGTGTAGATTGAAGATGTCATTTAAAAAAAAATACATTTTAGAATAAGGCTGTAAAATAACAAAATGTGGAAAAAGTCAAGGTGTCTGAATACTTTCCAAAGTCATTGTATAAATCAAAGGTATTTTTAATGGCAGTGAAATGAGCACAGACCAAGGATGAGGCCCTACAGGATGAGGCCCTACAGGATGAGGCCCTACAGGGCAGCAAGTAGAGCTCAGGTGAAGAGCGGTGTTGCTCATAGGTAATTCCATGATAACAGAGTAACTGTAACAGAGAGATGTTGAGACTCCGATTTTTCACTTTAAAGTGAATTTCAAAAAACTATGATTACAAAGTTAAAGAAATCATACAACTCTTTGCGCAAGGGCGACTTTTAACGATTTCCACTGAAAATCTTACAAAAACCCATTTACAGGAAGAACAATGCAGGTGCAAAATTTGGTAACAGTTTGTGCTGTTTGTGTTGTCATTCTGTTACCAAACTTTGCATCTTCATTGTACTTAAAGTAAATGTGTTCCATTTTTGGTGGACAATTATATAGAATCTAGATCTGTGTTCTGTAGTCAGGGCAGCTGGTAGAACACTGATGGGGATAGGAGTGAGTGTCACGTTCGTTATAATGAATGTCGGACCAAGGCGCAGCGTACTTTGAGTTCCACATCATTTATTAAAGAAGTGAAACTTTAGCAAAGACAAAACAATAAAGAATAAACGAACCGTGACGACAATGCAGTGCTAACAGGCAACTAAACATAAACAATATCCCATAACCCACAGGTGGAAAAAATGCTACTTAAGTATGATCCCCAATTAGAGACAACGATTACCAGCTGCCTCTAATGGGGAATCATACACAAACACCAACATAGAAAATTAAACCTAGAACCCCACATAGAAATAATAAATTTGACTAAAAACCCCTAGTCACGCACGCCCTGACCTACTCTACCATAGAAAATACAGGCTTTCTATGGTCAGGACGTGACAGTGGGCAAATTGAAAAGAAACATTGCATTGTTAGGTGCCTATCTTGTAGATTCTCTATGAGGAATCCCTATGGTTAATGATGTTGTTTGAAATGTTTTTGAAATGTCCACCATCACTATTTCTCTATGTATTTTCTTGGGCAGGTATTCCCAAACTGGGACACACGTACCTCCATGGGTACACGCAATGCTGTCAAGAGGGAACGCCAAATATAAATTTGATTCACATTTTCAAACAGTCCATTTATATTTTCAGAAGGGATTATATGTTTGGGTGAGTTTTTCATCTCGCCTGAGTAGCCTCGTTTCACTGCCAAAAATACAATTCAACCATCTAGTGTTCAGCGAAACAACAACACAATGTCAAATACAGGTAGCCTAGTCAAATAATTAACATCCAATCACATTAATCATTACTCTGTAGCGGGAATTCCACTAACGGTCCATACGTAGCCAAACATAGCTGCTGCTCATTCCGTTTGCTCGAAAATTGATAAATGGTTTAAAAAAGTAAGGCCCGCATCCATAGAGACACATACCAGCTCTACTGGTAGTACTGCTACGACCAACAGTCTACACGTGAACCTGTCGACAACACAAGTTGTTCTGCTTCCACAAGCACATCCAATGCTAGCATCAGTAATTCTACATTTGTTGTTAGCCCAGCTAGCATGGACAGTGACAGTTGTGAATCTGATGCAGCCGAAGAGCTACCGGCCCCTTGCACGGGAAAGCACCGAACAACAGACAGGGACGTTGGACCATTGAAGAGGCACAAATATGATGAGAACAACATTGATTTGGGGTTCACTTCTATTGGGAGTAGTGCCTTTTCTCAGCCACAGTGTGTTATATTACCAGGATAACAGGTGAGGATATTTTTAAAGTACTGGACAGCTTTGTGACATCAAATCGACTGGTGGTCAAGATGTGTTGGTATCTGTACTGATGGCGCAAAAGCCATGACAGGGAGGCATAGTGGAGTGGTAACGCACGTGCAAGCAGTTGCTCCCGATGCCACTTGGGTACAATGCAGCATCCGCCAAGAGGCTCTTGCTGCCAAGGGACTGCCTGACAGCTTGAAAGACATTTTGGACACTACAGTGAAAATGCAAGGCCTCTGAACTCTTGTGTATATTCTGCACTATGCAATGATATGGTCAGCGAGCATGTAATGCTTTTACAACATACAGAAGTGTGCTGGTTATCAAGGGGCAAAGTATTGACAGGTTTTTTGAATTGAGAGCTTAAAGTTTTCTTTACTGACCATCATTTTCACTTATCTGACCGCTTGCATGATGCCGAGTTTCTCACACGACTGGGACATCTGGGTGATGTTTTATCTCGCCTGAATGATCTGAATCTAGGATTACAGGGACTCTCCGCAACTATATTCAATGTGCGGGAAAACATTTAGGCTATGATTAAGAAGTTGGAGCTCTTCTCTGTCTGCATTAACAAGGAGAACACACAGGCCTTTCCATCATTGTGTTTACGGACATATTCAATCAATCCTTATCCCAGTCTGCTGTTCCCACATGCTTCAAGAGGGCCACCATTGTTCCTGTTCCCAAGAAAGCTAAGGTAACTGAGCTACACGACTACCGCCCCGTAGCACTCACTTCCGTCATCATGAAGTGCTTTGAGAGACTAGTCAAGGACCATATCACCTCCACCCTAACCTGACACCTAGACCACTCCAATTTGCTACGCGACCCAAATTAGGTCCACAAGATGACGCAATCGCAACACACGCATCCTGCCTAACCCATCTGGACAAGAGGAAATACCTATGTGGAGAATGTTGTCATCGACTACAGCTCAGCATTAAACCATAGTAACCTCCATGAATCGTCATCAAGCCTCGAGAACCCTGGGTCTCGGACCCTGCCCTGGTGCACTGGGTATGGACTTCCTGACGGGCCGCCCCCAGGTGGTGAGGGTAGGTAACAACATCTCACCCCCGCTGATCCTCAAACACTGGGGCCCCACAAGGTGCGTTCTGAGCCTCTCCTGTACTCCCTGTTCACCCACGACTGCGTGGCAATGCACGCCTCCAACTCATCATCAATGTTTGCGACGACATACAGTGGTAGGCCTTGAATTACCAACAACGACGAGACTGCCTACAGGGAGGAGTGGGGCCCTCGGAGTGTGGTCAGGAACATAAGCCTCAACGTCAACAAAACAAGGAGATGAATTGTTGGACTTCAGGAAAACAGCAGAGGGAGCACCCCCCCTTCAATAGACGGGACAGTAGTGGAGAGCGGTAGTAAGTTTTAAGTCTTCGGCGTACACACACGGACAAACTGAATTGGTCCACCCACACAGACAAGCGTTGTAAAGAAGGCGCAGAGCAGCCCCTCTTCAACCTCAAGAGGCTGAAGAAATTCGGCTTGTCACAAAAAGCACTCACAAACTTCTACAGATGCACAATCGAGAGCATCTGTCGGGCTGTAATCACCGCCTCGGTACGGCACACTGGCTCCGCCCACAATCGTAAGGCTCTCCCAGAGGGTCAGTGAGGTCTGCACAATGTTCACCGGGGGGAAAACTACTGCCCTCCAGGACACCTAACACACCCCGATTCACAGGAAGGCCATCAAAGATCACCAGGGACAACAACCACCCGAGCCACTGCCTGTTCACCCCCTATCATCCAGGAACGGCGAGGTCAGTACAGGTGCAATCAAATTAGGGGACCGAGAGATGAAAAACAGCTTCTAATTCAAGGCCACTCAGACTGTTAAAACAGCACCAACTAACATTTAGTGGCTAGCTGCCAACCACTACTGCCTCAACTCCAGCCACTTTAATAATGGAATTAAATGGAAATCTATGTAAAAATGTTCACTAGCCACTTTAAACAATGCCACTTTAATATAATGTTTACCATACCCTACATTACTCATCTCATATGTATATGTATATACTGTACTCTTTATCAATCTACTGCATCTTGCCATCTTTATGTAATACATGTATCACTAGCCACTTTAAACTATGCACTTATGTTTATATACCCTACATTACTCATCTCATATGTATATACTGTACTCTATACCATCTACTGCATCTTGCCTATTGCCGTTCTGTACCATCACCCATTCATATATCTTTATGTACATATTCTTTATCCCTTTACACTTGTGTGTATAAGGTAGTAGTTGTGGAATTGTTAGGTTAGATTACTCGTTGGTTATTACTGCATTGTCGGAACTAGAAGCACAAGCATTTCGCTACACTCGCATTAACATCTGCTAACCATGTGTATGTGACAAATGAAATTTGATTTGATTTGATTTGATAATTGTATGATTTTTTGTGTGCAAATGAACTCAAGCTTACAGACAATGTCAAATGTGATATAGCAAAGTACCTGAGTGAGTTGGCTACGCAATCACGCAGGTATTTTCCCGAAACAGATGACACAAACAACTGGATTCGTTATCCCTTTCATGCCTGCCTCCAGTCCACTTACTGATATCTGAACAAGAGAGCCTCATTGAAATTGCAACAAGCGGTTCTGTGAAAATGTAATTTAATCAGACGCCACTGCCAGATTGCTGGATTGGGCTGCGGTCAGAGTATCCTGCCTTGGCAAATTGCGCTGCTAAGACACTGATGCCCTTTGCAACCACGTACCTATGTGGAGACTGGATTCTCGACCCTCACTAGCATGAAAACTAAATACAGGCACAGACTGTGTTTGGAAAATCATTTAAGACTGAGACTCTCTCCAATACACCCAACATTGCAGAGTTATGTGCATCCTTTCAAGCACACCCTTCTCATTAACCTGTGGGGAGATATTCACAAATAACAAATACGTTTTTATATGTAAGATGGTTAAATAAGAGCAAAATTAATTGATTATTATTATATTATTATTTGTGGGTCCTTTAAGAGCTCTTTGTCACTTCCCACAAGCCGGGTTGTGACAAAAACTCACACTCATTCTTATGTTTAATGAATGTATCGTATAGTGTGTGTGTGGCAGACTTACAAATGATGCAATGATGGAAAAAAATCAACATTGAGAGTGCGCTGACCCTGGTGCTAGAGGGGGTACGCAGCTGGAGGTTTAATGTTTGAAGCGGTACGGGACTATAAAACGTTTGGAACCACTGTTCTGGGCAATCATCAGGTTCATTAATGCACACAGATGAAATATCACCTGAAGTACTGAACTATTGTACAGAAATAGGTCAACATTATGCTAAAGTTTGATAGTCTCTCTCTCTCTCTCTCTCTCTCTCTCTCTCTCTCTCTCTTCTCTCTGGTCTCTCTCTCTGGCTCTCTCTCTCTCTCTCTCTCTCTCGCTCTCTCTCTCTGTCTCTCTCTCTCTCTGGCTCTGTCTCTCTCTCTCTGTCTCTCTCTGTCTCTCTCTCTCTGGCTCTCTCTCTCTCTCTCTCTCTCTCTCCTCTCTCTCCTCTCTCTCTCTCTCTCTCTCTCTCTCTTCTCTCTCTCTCTTGCTCGTCTCTGTCTCTTCTCTGTCTCTTCTTCTCTCTCTCTCTCTCTCTCTTCTCTTCTCTCTCTCATAGCGCTAAATCAATCTCGCTTCTTGAAACCACTCTATGTGTCAGTGAGCGGTGGCAGTGGCTGTCACCGCTACTGCTCCCTGACACACTGCACACTGTGTGAGAGGAGAGTGATGCCAATCTCTGTGGTCCCAGTGACACTTCCATGGCCCTTCCAGCCTAGGCTCTCTGTCTACTATTGGAGCCCACGGACAGCTTCACAAGGCCCCTGTGTTGAGAGAGATGTCCAGAGATTGGAGTGGAAATAAGAGCAACTTTGTGTGGGCTTTCTCCTCATCACTCCACAGCAACCTTAAAAGCCCTGTCAAACTCAATAGAGCCGTAAGTCGTTAGAGTCACTTTCTGCCCTGAAAGTGCTGTTTTTATTGATATTTTGGGGATAAATATGGCGTTACTGTATGCCTCTTGTGTCCAGTAATATATTCCAGGATGTTGCAATTAGATGCCAGCTGAGAATCATAATCATACTTCGGAAAAATGTTGTCATAAAGTAGATCATCCATTTCTACATTTATAGCTATTATACACAAACATGTTATGTCTGAGGGTGCAGAAAATGTCTGGAATCGTGAATAAAAGCATCTCATGCATGTAGCGTGCAAGTGGTGCCCACTTCTCTACATCTCATTTTCTCCTGTTCATAATTTATAATTCCCCGCAGTAAAACAGTCCTCCTTTTTCCATTCATTTACATTTTTTGAATCCTCAGATTAAAGAAAAAACTGCTAATATTTTGTAATACAGAGAATGCGCCACCTAATGAAGTATTGTTGGTTTATATGCAGTACCAGTTGTTTGCACACATCTGCTCTTTCAAGGGTTTGTCTTTATTTTGACTACTTTCTACGTTGTAGAATAATAGTGAAGACATCAAAACTATGAAATAACACATATGGAATCACAATCACCCAACCTCAACCCAACTGAGATGGTTTGGGATGACTTGGACTGCAGAGTGAAGGAAAAGCAGCCAATAAGTACTCAGCACATGTGGGAACCCCTTCAATACTGTTAGAAAAGCATTCCAGGTGAAGGTGGTTGAGAGAATGCCAAGAGTGTGCAAAGCTGTCATCAAGACAAAGGGTGGCTACTTTGAAGGATCTCAAAAATCAAATATATTTTGATTTGTTTCGATGTCTTCACTATTATTCTATAACGTAGAAAATAGTAAAAATAAAGAAAAACCCTTGAATGAGTAGGTGTGTCCAAACTTTTGACTGGTACTGTATATATATATAAAAGTCTAGAGCACTTCCCATCAACATTTGCTATGCCCCTTCCCTCTCAGAATCAAGCATGAAATGGCAACTCTAAACTGGTAAAATAACACGTTTACGTCCAGGCGGTGCATGTCTGCGGCTAACATATTGGTATAATCAGGAACGCAGGACAACCTCTACGCTCCACTCTCTATGAAAAAGCCCATTCACCAAACAGACCTTCCACTTGAGTGTCTCTGAGAACTCTTCATTTACTAATGGTGATCGTATTTCAGCTACGGACAAATATTGTACAAATAGTGGGTAATGTATGTATCGAGAACAGAAACTCTCTCAAAGATTTGCCATTTTGCAAACGACTGTATGTATAAGGGAATGGATAAGGAATAAAGTTGACTAAAGTAAACAGACAAAATGGAGGGGCTGGCTATGCTGCGGGTGTTAGCCAATGTACAGAAAGTTCTCCACCAACCACGTGTTGGCTTTCGAAACCACCCTGAAACATCACACTAATCAGCTAGGCGTGGCACAGATAGGGGTAATCTCAGGGCTTTGGCCGGCGGCACACATCGTCAGCCCCAGCGTCACAGAAGCTCCCTCCTTAGCTGCATATGGATCCCATCTCCACCTCGGAGCGCCCAGCATGCTTTGGGTCCAGACAGCCTGGCTTTGAAATGTAAATACCGCTGTGTGGTATGAGTGGATTATACTGCTCTCAAATTAACTCCAGAGAGCTCAATAGCAAGCCCAATCCCTGACAAATTAACACACACACACACACACACACACACACACACACACACACACACACACACACACACACACACACACACACACAGAAACAATGTTTGCATCTACAAGCCTGGATTGTGGCCTACAGAGCATTAGACGGATAGGAATTTTATTCAGAGCAAATATGACTGAAAATCCATTCAGTTAAGTCCCAGACACAGCTGTATACAATCTTCATTGAGAGCCAAAACATCTGCACTGAAAAGGTAATGGAAAGACGTTTGCTAAGCAACAAAAAAAAACGCAAGAGGAAGTTGCATGTCGGTGTTCTCCCATACGTGAAAATGGAGGGGCATTATGCCAGGTGTCAACCCCGATACATCCAAAAACACTGGAATGGGAACATTCTTCTTCCTCTGTGTCTCAGTCTCCAATGGGCCTCCACCCTCAATAGCTAAGAAAATGAAAATACACTGATCCTCCCCACACCTCCTGCCAAAGGCACAGGCAGGGACAGTGCAGCCCGCTGTCAGGGGACATATGGACGGCATCAGACCCCACCACAGGATACTTCCTCCTGCCTAGCGGAAAGCATTGGAGAAGGGGCCAGTACATGATAAGGCCAGAGTAGAGGACACCTATTCCCCATCAGCTCACACCACGCAGCGGAACAAAACTACAGGCAGGTACAGGACTTATCAGAAACACCATGAGCCAGACTAGAGGGGGATGAAGACCCTATATCTTGGAGAGAGGATTTGGCTTCCTATATCCACTGTGTAGCATTGTATTACATATGCTGCTAGGCCCAAACCTTTACATTTATAGGAATCTAACCTCCATTATAAATCCCAATTATATATTGTTATATAATACCATATTGATGCCCTCTTTCATGTTTTTGGTTTATATTTCTGGGTTTGGTAAAGCACAGCAGCTGTCTGTCACCCAGAAAATATGTTAAAAAAATCTATAAAACAGAACAACTTGCCCTTTAGAAAATCTAGGTGAGGAGAACCTAGACACCACAGTTGAATGCAGAGAGGCAGCAGACATGCTTAAAACTTCACATTGTCCTTTGTTACAAACTTGCTGACATGGAGTATCACATCACAGTTGCTATAACCAGATGCAAGGCATTCTGAAACATTTCCCCTCTGTGTTTTACAGACAGGGAGGCCTGGTCAGGGCCAGAGCATGACAACGTTCGGACAGCCATGCAGTTGAAATAAACACAGCTAAATGAGTGAAATCTGGAACGGGGACACTGTGGATGTTGGCACCGGGTAATGTTGCCAAAAGTAGAAAAAGGAAAGGGTGTCTAATTTTCTTGTCTGCTGATACCACACAGAAAAGACAGCAGCTCTTCTGTGTATCTAAACTGCCAGGCCAGCAGGTGTGAAAAGGGGAGTTCTGAGTTGAGGTTGGAGTTTATTGACACACTCACCACTGTGTCGTTCTGGACTGGTCCTTATGTTGAGCCGGGGAAAAAACCTTAGCTAAGCAATTTTTCTAATCGGGAACTACAGTATAGGTTAGGCACCATAATACCGTATTACAATTGAGGTATGGATAGAAATGTGAGATTCTTGTGTATTTTGAATTCACGCTTTTAGATTCGCTGTTTCAGGAATGATTGTTTTTGTACTAGACTCTGCCGAGTCCCCAACAACCGGATGTTCCGGTTTTCATGTTTCAACGAGAGCCTGTGACTCGACTTCTGCTTTTGGACGTTAACAAGGCGACATTCCAGCTTAACTCCTCCTCCACATTTACTGGATTGGTTGAACAGTGCGGAAGAGAACCCCCCCCCCCCCCCCCCCCGACACGTTTTACTTCTTCTCGTCAAGACCAGTATGTAGTGGATCTAGTTGTAATGTGTTTATTTCACGTCTGCTACATTAAGTTAGTTGGAGTGCTGACAGAGCGTGAAGCTGAAGTATCTTCTTTGGATATCAAACGACCATGACCTCTGTGTGTTGCATGTTCTCAAAACACAGCAAACAGCATATGTTCTCCGAACCTCTCCCTCAACGTGATCAAGACAAAGGAGATGGTTGTGGACTACAGGAAAATGGAGGGTCAGGCAAGCCCCCATTCACATCGATGGGGATGTAGTGGAGCAGGTTGAGAGCTTCAAGTTCCTCCGTGTCCAAATCAGCAACAAACTATCATGGTCCAAACGCACTAAGACCAACACCTATTCACCATCAGAAATAGGTGTTGGCATGGGTCCTCAGATCCTCAAAAGGTTCTACAGCTGCACCACCGAGAGCATCCTGACTGGTTGCATCACCACCTGGTATGGTAACTGCTCGGCTTCTGACCGCAAGGCGCTACAGAGGGTAGTGTGTACGGCTCAGTACATCAGTGGAGCCACGCTTCCTGCCATCCACGACCTCTATACCAGGCGGTGTCAGAGGAAGGCCCTAAAAATTGTCAAAGACTCCAGCCACCCTAGTCTTAGATTGTTCTCTCTGCAACGGTACCGGAGTGTCAATTCTAGGTCCAAAAGTCTCCTTAACAGCTTCTACCCTCAAGCCATAAGACTGCTGAACAGTTAATCAAATTGCTACCCGGACTATTTGAATTGACCCCCCATTTTTTTACGCTGCTGCTGCTACTCGTTGTTCATTATCTATTTTTGGTCACTACCGAGATGTACATATCACCTCAATTACTTCGACTAACCTTTACCCCCACACAATGACTCGGTAACGCCTGTATATGGCCTCATTATTGTTCTTTTATTCTGTTACTTTATTAAACTTTAGTTTATTTAGTAAATATTTTCTTAACTCTTATTTTTCTTGAACCTCATTGTTGGTTAAGCAAGCATTTCACCGTAAGGTCTGCACCTGTTGTATTCGGCACATGTGACAAAACATTTGATTTGATTTGAACTTCCAGATGGTTTTCAAAGAAAGTCAGGAGTGGAATTTTGCAAGGAAACTACCAAGGTGATTGCATTGCCTACTTCTACTGAATATACTGAGACGCAATAACATACACTTTGAAATGTATCAAATACTGTAACTGTATTTATAAAATCAAATAACCAATAAACGTCATAATTCACATAACATAACATAGAATTATTAGGTAGTGTGTTTGTTTACGTGTCATGTTTGAGTGTTTTAATCTGTATCAGAATGATTATAATCTTAATCTGATATTTCAGCACAAGAGACATTACAAACAGAGATAAAACAAAGCCTCCTGTTTGAAGTGTGTGTGAAGTGAGGCATTCTGGGGAGGGGTCAGAGGTCAAGATGGGCATTTCACTGGCCACATGGAGAAAACGGCAAGGGGGTGGCAGGTAGCCTAATTATTAAGAGCGTTTGGCCAGTAACCGAAAGGTCTCTGGTTGAAATCCCTGAGCTAACTAAGTGAATAATCTGTCGATGTGCCCTTGAGCAAGGCACTTAACCCTAATTGCTCCTGTAAGTCGCTCTGGATAAGAGCATCTGCTAAATGACCAAAATGTAGAACATCTGTAGTATGCAGATGTTCCTATGGGAACATTAAACAATACATACGCCACAGAGGCTAAATAGACATATTTGACAACAAGGATGTGAAGTTAAAGATATACAATATTACAGGATTAGTTCATTACCTAATTTGCATATTTACACAGTAGCAACACTGAATATCTGATGTCAGTTTTCAGAATAAGATGTGGGTATGCAGGTAGTTTGTAAACCACAATATCAAGACAGGTTTCACGCCCAGTGTTTCAAAAGTACTAGTTCCTATTTAAATGTAGAAAAATAGAGGTAAGGTAGACCATCGTGATTTTATTGCCGCTCCATTTATTTCTATACCAATGTATAGATGGAAAGCACCATTAATGAAAACCGCATTGTGAAAATGGATGGAGTGGAGGGAGTGTATGCCCACTTTACTCAGTCTGTATTATGAGACCAGACAGAGGAATTTCAAATAAATACAGGATGCCACAAAAATGTACACCTCCCTATGAAAAAGAACTCCAGTGTTTTACCTTAGACACCATATTCATTATACCCCTAACTTCTAATATGATTACATTAAAGCTTGATAAATTAGGAGACATTTTCTACAAGAGAACTTTTTCCAAATGCTTATCCTTAATGATGTTTTTTTCTTTCTGACATCACTTAGATTTTCTTTCGGGGCCAGGAGAATGGCAAAAGAAAGGCTTCGCTGTTGAGGTGCACCAAGGGGCTGTTTCAGGGGCTAGTGCAGAAGGGCATTGCCATAGGCACATGCCCACACACCAATGTATTCTAAGGTATCCAAGTACATTCAGGTACAGTAGGGGATGGCAAAAGAAAATACATCAATACTAGAAATACAGGTTTCTATCTCTCTCTCCCGCTCTCTCACTTCCTCGGTCTCCGTGTGGTCCTCAGATGACGGTTTATCGTTGCATCTAATGTATAAAATCTGCAGCCTGTGGTGCCAGCTACAGTAATTGAGACCTTATGCTCAGAACGTTAGCAGGATAATATGAGGTTCCTTTAGGGTTCAACTCCCTCCTTCAAAGAGGTCTCTCTCTCCATGACAGACCTTACAAACTCACTCGTCCAGCCTGACTTACATTAGCAACCAAACTGTATTTTACCTGATACAAATTCTAGCATAGCTTAATCTGTCCACTACTCACTTTCCAAAGACCAGCATTAGCTGAAAATGTTAGTTTTGGTGCGATCAGAGAGACATGCGTGTCTTAGAGTTCTTGTGTCTTTATTTGATCCTGGTGAGATTACCCAGCCTGGTTGCAGTGGAGTAAAGTACTCAAGTAAAAATACTTCAAAATACTACTGAAGTAGTTTTTTGGGGTATCTGTACTTTACTTTACTGTTTATATTTTTGACAACTTTTACTTTTACTTCACTACATTCCTAAAGAAAATAATGTACTTTTTACTCCATACATTTTCCCTGACACCCAAAAGTACTCGTTACATTTTGAATGCTTAGCAGGACAGGAAAATGGTCTAATTCACACACTTATCTAGAGAACATCCCTGGTTAAACCTACTGCCTCTTATCTGGCGGACTCACTAAACACATGCTTCGTTTATAAATGATGTTTGAGTGTTGGAGCGTGCCACTGGCTATCTGTAAATTTAAAACACAGGAAAATGGGGCCGTTCTTAAAATAAGGAATTTGAAATGATGTATGCTTTTACTTTTGATACTTAAGTACATTTGAGCAGTTACATTTACTTTTGATACTTAAGTATATTTAAAACCAAATACTTTTAGACTTTTACTCAAGTAGGATTTTACTGAGTGACTTTCACTTTTACTTGAGTCATTTTCTATTAAGGTATCTTTACTTTTACTCAGGTATGACAATTGGGTACTTTTTCCACTACTGCCTGGTTGTGAAAGACAGGGCCCTCACATGTAAATTTATCATCATTACACTGCACCAATTGGGCTATGGTGGGGCCCTGTCATACCAATGGGTGAACGATCTGAATGGACTTTGCAGCTCCTCCAGACAAAAACAAGACCCTTTGCCATTAACGGAAAAATCTAATCTGCATGCTATCTTTCATGCATATGTGTGTTGTGTGTGTTGTGTGTGTGTGTGTGTGTGTGTGTGTGTGTGTGGTGTGTGTGTGTGTTGTGTGTGTGTGTGTGTGTGTGTGTGTGTGTGGTGTGTGTGTGTGGTGGGGGTGGTGGTGTGTGTGTGTGTGTGTGGTGGTGTGTGTGTGTGTGTGTGGTGTGGTGTGGGTGTTTTGTGCGTGCGTGCCATTGCCCCTATTACAGACCTTACATTCTGAGGTGAGATGCTGGTGAGATGCTGGATTTTGTCAGAGTTGAGAAACAGTAAGCCGTCAGATAAATCATTCATCGGCGATCAGATTTCCCATGAAGATTGTTTTTCCCCTTTAACTGTTGGCATGTGTTTAATATCACATAAAATCTCTCTTGATTTCCAGCCGTTCTTTCATCACGCTCAGTGAAATTTCCCCAATTTTACTTTCATGAAAGAATCAAAGAAATAGTATTCTTTCTGCTGTCTGACAGTATTAATTGCCATTTGACAACAATGAAAATACATTACCACCTGTGATGTAATGTCTCAATGAGTTGTAAATCAAATGTGATTTCCCCAGTAACACCTATTTTAGACAGACTTCACCGTATTTAACCTGTGAATAAAGGCAATGTTTACATGACCCCATTTCAAACACTTTCTTGAAGATATGCCACCTTTCATACAACTCAGTGCATATCCGATTTGGCCATGGCCTATCAATTGTATTCATAATCTTATCCGTAATTTACAGTAGTCGGATTAGGTAGCCTAGCGTTTACCAGTGCTGGGACAGTAACCGAAAGGACTCAACAAGGTGTCGAACGAGTTCCACGGGGATGCTGGTCCATGTTGACTCCAACACAGTTGTGTCAAATTGGCTGGATGTCATTTGGGTGGTGGACCATTCTTGATACACACGGGAAACTGTTGAGCGTGTAAAACCCAGCAGCGCTTCAGTTCTTGACTTGACACTCAAACTGGTGCGCCTGGCACCTACTACCATACCCCGTTCAAAGTCACTTAAATATTTTGTCTTGCCCATTCACCGTCTGAAAGGCACACATACACAATCAACGACTCAATTGTCTCAAGGCCTAAAATTATTCTTTAACCTGTCTCCTGGCCTTCATCTACACTGATTGAAGTACATTTTACAGTTGTCATCAATAAGGGATCATAGCTTTCACCTGGATTCACCTGGTCTGTCTATGTCATGGAAAGAGCATGTTTTGTACACTCAGTGTATAAACCAAGGAAGAAGCAAATCAGGAGCAGTCTGTGTGTGTTCTCAAAACTTGCGGCGGGCAGATGATCTGCTGTCACTCAGCCAGAACGCAGATCGATGTTAATATATATATATTTCGACCTACTCTCCGCTTGTGGAGATGATAGTGAACTCAGCAAAAAAAGAAACGTCCTCTCACTGTGTTAATTTTCAGCAAACTTAACATGTGTAAATATTTGTATGAACACAACAAGATTTAACAACTGAGACATAAGCTGAACAAGTTCCACTGACATGTGACTAACATAAATGGAATAATGTGTCCCTGAACAAAGGGGGGTCAAAATCAAAAGTAACAGTACTGCAGTGCATCTCCTCCTCATGGACTGCACCAGATTTTCCAGTTCTTGCTGTGAGATGTTACCCCACTTTACCACCAAGGCACCTGCAAGTTCCTGGACATTTCTGGGGGGAATGGCCCTAGCCCTCACCCTCCGATCCAACAGGTCCCAGACGTGCTCAATGGGATTGAGATCCGGGCTCTTCGCTGGCTATGGCAGTACACTGACATTCCTGTCTTGCAGGAAATCACGCACAGAATGAGCAGTATGGCTGGTGGCATTGTCAGGCTGGAGGGTCATGTCAGGATGAGCCTGCAGGAAGGGTACCACATGAGGGAGGAGGATGTCTTCCCTGTAACGCACAGCGTTGAGATTGCCTGCAATGACAACAAGCTCAGTCCGATGATGCTGTGACACACCGCCCCCAGACCATGACGGACCCTCCACCTCCAAATCGATCCCGCTCCAGAGTACAGGCCTCGGTGTAACGCTCATTCCTTCGACGATAAACGCGAATCCGACCATCACCCCTGATGAGACAAAACTGCGACTCGTCAGTGAAGAGCACTTTTTGCCAGTCCTGTCTGGTCCAGTGATAGTGGGTTCGTGCCAATAGGCGATGTTGTTGCCGGTGATGTCCTGCCTTAAAACAGGCATACTGTCACGCCCTGACCTTAGAGATCCTTTTTATGTCTCTATGTTGGTTTGGTCAGGGCGTGAGTTGGGGTGGGCATGCTATGTTCTGTGTTCTATGTTTTGTATTCCTTTGTTGTTTGGCTGGGTGTGGTTCTCAATCAGAGGCAGCTGTCTATCGTTGTCTCTGATTGAGAACCATACTTAGGTAGCTCTTGCCCACATGAGTTTTGTGGGTAGTTGTTTTTTGTCTTTGTGTCTGCACCAGACAGAACTGTTTCGTGTTGGTCTATTTTGTTATTTTGTCTTAGTGTTCTGAGTTAAAATAAATATAATGAACACGTACGACGCTGCACCTTGGTCCGATCCTTCTCATTCCGACGACAACCGTTACACCTACAAGCCCTCAGGCCAGCCTCTCTCAGCCTATTGCGGACAGTCTAAGCACTGATGGAGGGATTGTGCATTCCTGGTGTAACTCGGGCGGTTGTTGTTGCCATCCTGTACCTGTCCCGCAGATGTGATGTTCGGATGTACCGATCCTGTGCAGGTGTTGTTACACATCGTCTGCCACTGCGAGGACGATCAGCTGTCCGTCTTGTCTCCCTATAGCACTGTCTTAGGCGTCTCACAGTACGGACATTGCAATTTATTGCCCTGGCCACATCTACAGTCCTCATGCCTCCTTGCAGCATGCCTAAGGCACGTTCATACAGATGAGCAGGGACCCTGGGCATCTTTCTTTTGGTGTTTTTCAGAGTCAGTAGAAAGGCCTCTTTAGTGTCCTAAGTTTTCATAACTGTGACCTAAATTGCCTACCGTTTGTAAGCTGTTAGTGTCTTAACGACCGTTCCACAGGTGCATGTTCATTAATTGTTTAAGGTTCATTGATCAAGCATGGGAAACAGTGCTTAAACACTTTACAATGAAGATCTGTGAAAATATTTGACTTTTTACAAATTATCTTTGAAAGACAGGGTCATGAAAAAGGGACGTTTCTTTTTTTGCTGAGTTTATGTAGCCTAGCAGCAGAGCAGTAGCAATCTAAATGGTCAAGGCAAAACATACGAGGAGAATTTGAAGTGAACAGTGAAATTCTCAGGCGATGAGAGACAACAGAGAGAATAAATGTCAGAGCATTTCTGTGACACTTTGTGATTGGTTCACCCAATTGAGCGTGGTACCGAAGAAGGGCCAAGTTTTACGGCTCGGTTTTCACAGATTTTCTTATACCGCAACAATGACAAGACCACAAGGCAGATTTTATTGTACTGCGTATTTTAACCTCTATCCCAGGGGTTCCCAAACTTCTTTGGCCTGCGACTCCATTTTGATATTTTTTTTAAATGTCAAAAAGGTCATGTTTACTTTTCATTTGGAGCTATGACAGTTTTGAATCAGTCTGACAGTACTTTTGACAGTATTTCAATCTGAAGGAAGTATGGTTTGAAGAGACTGAAATGCATCAGGTATTGGGAAGTTCAGAAGATTATCAGGCAATAATCTTGTATGATGTTCTGTGCAGAAAAGAGCATCATCAGTAAGCAGGTTTCCATGGAACGTTTTAATGCGAGTAAAGTACTTGTCATATAAAAAATTTAATGACAGGTCTGATGGAAGCCAAACATTTGTCAGTAAACTTTCCAAAATCTCGACAAAACAAAATACGCTAGACAAGGTGGGATCTTTTTACGTCTGTAAAATTAATTATGCGAGAAATGTCTGTGGAAACGCTTTTATATATTGATATAATAACCATCGTATTCAAGTTAACTTGGAGTCACGCGAGGACTTGTGTTGTCCTCCCGATGACATGTTGTGTGGTCCTCCCACTACGACATGTTCGCAAAGCTGTCAGTTTGAAAACAAGTTATGATAAACTTCCCAGTGTGGTGAAAGTGCAAGGTGATGAGCTTGACGCTCCTTTCCAACAAATATCCAGGGTCTTTTTCTGTTGACCGTATCATCAATGCTTGGCTGCCATTTGACAAATAAAAATTCTCACTCTTTTGTGTATAATAATCTCATTATTTAGGCTATAGCTGCTGTTGACTAGAGCACATGTGCCAATACCATAGTGGCCACACTCGCTATATAATTTTTTTTTTTTATGGTGAGAAAACCATCAGTTGAAAATGTGATGGAAACACATTTAACTTGTATTTCTTATTCGGTACATGGGAATTTAACCGCAAAATGTATTTTTATGTGCACCACGTCATCACGAAAAGCAACAAATCATTTTGATGGAAACACATCTCTGGTGGGAAAATGGATTTTTGAATATTCGTATGAAAATCTGTCGCCAAGTGGATGGAAACCTAGCTATTGGTTATATTATTTTCCGCCCAGTCTGATTTAGTGCCTGATCTTGTCCACTCTGTTCTAACGGCTTGTGGGCATTGTAGAGGGAAACATAAGACACATACAGTACTTGTTCCTAGGAGTCTTATCTTTCAGTGATGTGGTTGTAATATTTTGTGGCATAAACCGTTCAAAAGATAGAGCAGAGGCGACTCAGGGATGCTGGCCTTCTAGGCAGAGTTCCAAAGAAAAAGCCATATCTCAGACTGGCCAACAAGAAGAAAAATTAAGATGGGCAAAAGAACATAGACACTGGACAGAGGAACTCTGTCTAGAAGGCCAGCATCCCGGAGTCGCCTCTTCACTGTTGATGTTGAGACTGGTGTTTTGCGGGCACTATTTAATAAAGCTGCCAGTTGAGGACTTCTGAGGCGTCTGTTTCTCAAACTAGACACTCTAATGTACTTGTCCTCTTGCTCAGATGTGCACCGGGGCCTCCCACTCTTCTTTCTATTCTGGTTAAAGACAGTGTGCGCTGTTCTGTGAAGGGAGTAGTACACAGCGTTGTACGAGATCTTCAGTTTCTTGTCAATTTCTCGCATGGAATAGCCTTCATTTCTCAGATCAAGAATAGACTGACGAGTTTCAAAAGAAAGTTATTTGTTTCTGGCCATTTTGAGCCTGTAATCAAACCCACAACTGCTGATGCTCCAGATACTCAACTAGTCTAAAGAAGGCCAGTTTTATTGCTTCTTTAATCAGAACAACAGTTTTCAGCTGTGCTAACATAATTGCAAAAGGATTTTCTAATGATCAATTAGCGTTTTAAAATGATAAACTTGGATTAGCTAACACAACGTGCCATTGGAACACAGGAGTGATGGTTGCTGATAATGGGCCTCTGTACGCCTATTTAGATATTCCATAACAAAATCTGCCGTTTCCAGCTACAATAGTCATTTACAACATTAACAATGTCTACACTGTATTTCTAATCAATTTGATGTTATTTTAATGGATTACTTTTCTTTCAAAAACAAGGACATTTCTAAGTGCCCCAAACTTTTCTAAGTGCCCCTCTCAGAATCAAGCATGAAATGGCAACTCTAAACTGGTAAAATAACCCATTTACATGCCATGAACTCCAAGACATTAACTGGTAAAGCTTCCTCCTTTTCACAGCTAAGCTGCAATCTTTCCATAACAAGGTAACTGCAGTCTTGTGGCAGACTGGATATATTTTTACATTAGAATGACAATCCCTGAATGCCAACAGCTTGGCTCGTTTTGTCATTGAAACACAAGATTATTGGACTCGTAGCCAGTAACAGCTTTGCAATGCTAAAAGATTAGCAAAGCTAAAAGACTAGCGATTGATCACACCAAAGAACACCAAAGAACACGTGCATAGCCGTGCACTGACATTGTATCAACAAGACAAAACACACTGTCTTCTCTCATACAGCCCGCACATCGGATTGACTGGGGCATTTAGACGTCACTGTTTCAGCGTTTCACCATTAGAAATACAAAAACCCTGTCAAAAAGCCAGGCAGCTCGTGCTCTGGTCCAATGAAGACGTCACGTCCACTTGTTAGGCCACAGCTGGTTGGCCATCATTAATAACCTGGATGAAGAGCTTGTTGTGTGGGGTCGGGTTGGGGAAGAGGGGGAGGAGGGAGTGCTGTCACAGCGACAGTGTTTTGGCTTGCCACTGTGGCCTCGACTTTGGGACCACATGAATATGTGTGGAGGCTGAGGCGGATGAATGCCATGCAGCTGGAGCTAAGGCTGGTTGGGCTGTGTTGGGTGACAACAGGTGGGGGAAGGCACCCGTCCCATCCACCCCAAGGATAAGGCCATCTTTGTTGGCCACAGGTGTCTGCTGGCTCTGCACCACTAAGGCATCCTGGAGGCATTGTGCACTCTGGTTAATTATGCATGCGCTGCAACAATTCAAGCATGAGTTTCCTGTCAGACCTCTGAGAAATGGAGGGAAACACAGAGACATCTGCAGCCCGTCTGTAACGAGCCCAAGTGTGTGTGTGTGTGTGTGTGTGTGTGTGTGTGTGTGTGTGTGTGTGTGTGTGTGTGTGGGTGTGTGTTGTGTGTGTGTGTGTGTGTGTGTGTGTGTGTGTTGTGTGTGTGTGTTGTGTGGGTGTGCGTGTGTGTTGTGTGGTGTTTCGTATGGGTTCAATGAAAGGCTATTGCACGTGCATTGTGTCTTTAACTACTGTTGCCAGATATCATTGGCAAGTAAGGCCTATACTAATAATTATTACATAAAAATATGGTTTAAACAGCCAGTGACATAAGCAATGAAAGACATCTGACTAAGATGTATTTAGCTGCATCATATCACATTTGCTCCAAGTATCAAACGAGCAATAAATAAATAGATTCAGGAGAAAAGTTGCTGAGTCGTTTGTTTAAAAAGGGTCTGGGGTCCTGGAAAAAATAAACATGTTTGCTAAAACGTTGCTTCCCTGTTTTTGCTTTGCGGTCCTCCAATCGAGTGTCGTTTTCTCGAGCTGCGTGCCAGACCTGACGCCACACACGGCCTTCACTGGCTGCATTCATCCTCTCTGATGCTTCCATGTTTTTTATGCCAAATAGATTTACATTTCCACCACCACTGCGACCCCCCCCCCCCCCCCAGCCTCACTTCTTCTCGCTCGTTCTCTCACCCCCATCCCTCCTCCATGCGTCCCTTCATTAAGGCCCTCCTCCTCAGGTTCAGGCCTCTACCATGAGGCTGGCCAATGATGAAAGGCGTAGTATCCCTTCCTGCGACAGCTTAGGTTTCAAAAGGAATGCCAGCGAGGTCTCGTACGACTCAGCCGCCCCACCATCGGACCACCGGACCACCGAAGTCTGCTTGTTTGCTGAGGGCGGAAGAATGTATACTGTGGGGTAATGCCAGTACGTTTTAATTTGGTCAATGTTGGATAGATGGTCTTTTTCAATCAGAAATTGATTGCTTGTGAATGAAATGATAAATTGAGGTATTGCTTCTAAAGGAAATGAAATAATGTGAAATGCAGCAAAAACAAGTTTGAAAAAATTACAATTGGTTTGTCATCAGGGACAGTTCATTGCTACTTCTAGGTGGGCTGCGGATGGAATCAGAGTGGTCAGTTGATTTGTTGTCCCAAGTTTTGGTGCAAGCAAAATTATTGAAAATGTTCATAGGAAATAGCATTACTTGCTTTGGACTGCAGCCAAAATGTACCAATGGCGCTCCCCATGCCTCTTTTAGATGTAAAGCAGTTGTAAATATGTCTTATTAAATCCATAATTATGCTAAGTGTAAATCCTGGAACCACCTTGTCTTGAAGGTTACCAGTTGTGAACCAAGGGACACCACTGTTGGCCAGGGAAGGCTAACCCCAACCACACAAAACAGACCTTATTCAATGAAAGCCTCCTCCTTATTAATTTGTGAGGGAGTATATTAGAGACATGGAAGGTGAGGACTTGTAGCTCCACATGCTCTGTAGTGGCAATGGGCCGCTGTTGGGTCTAGTTGGGTCTAGTTGCCAGGGAGGAATAAGACCCACTGTCCATCTTCACGTCCCTTTCGGCAAGAGCGAGTCAAGGGCCATTTACACTAGGTAATAATGAGTATCAGGAGAGCAATCCCTGACTGCACAGTGTGGACCAGTACAGTAAAGGAGAAGAGGAGAGAGAGGGAGGGAGCGGGAGGGAGAGGGAGGGAGGGAGGGAGGAAGGGCAGAGGTACAAATTTGAGGGAAGGAAGGGCAGAGGTACAAATTTGAGGGATCAGTGAATGAGGGAGAGAAAAGAGGGGGGGTAGAGAGAGAGAAATCCTGAATGAGAGACAAGGTAGAGAGAGAAAATGAGAGAGTGGGAGAGAGAGAAAGACAGAGCGAGAGAGAGA
>NC_036858.1:7698772-7749776 GCF_002910315.2 Salvelinus sp. IW2-2015
TTAGGAAAGATGAGGACAGACCAGGGAGGGAGTTAGAGAGAGAAAGGACGGAGCGAGGAGAGAGGGAGAACAGGACAGGGAGAGGATGACGAGGAAAAGGAGGAAGAAGAGAGAAGACAGACAGGATGAGAGGGAGACGAGAGGCAAGAGATGAAGAGAGGAGATGAGATTGAAGAGAGAGAGATGACTTGGACTGAGAGAGATGGAGAGAGAGATCGCGTGACCGAGCGAGAACGAGGTATGGGAGAAGAGGGAGAGATTTACGCGAGAGATGAGAGACGACCACGGAGGAGAGACGAGGAGCTGAGGATGACCTAGGCGAAGGAGGCGGTGACAGGACCGACCGAAGCGACGACGGGAGCTAGATGAGACGAGAGGGCGAGAGAAGAGAGCACGGGGGAGGAGGGAGGGAGCGTACTGTGAAGGTAGAAGAAAGACGAAGAAGAGAGAGGAGAGAGAGAGAGAGAGAAGAGAGAGAGATGAGAGAGAGAGAGAGAAGCGAAGAGACTAGATCCCAAATGAGAGGGAAGGTAGAGAGGGAGAGAGAGAGAGAGAGAGAGAGAAGACGAGAGAGAGAGAAGAGAGAGAGAGAGAGAAGAGAGAGAGAGAGAGAGAGAGAGCATCCCAAATAGGGGAAGGTGAGAGAAGAAGGAGAGAGAGAGAGAAGAGAGAGAGAGAGGAGGAGAGAGGAGGTAAGAGAGATCCAAATGAGAGGAAAGGTACTGAGAGAGAGGAAGGAGAGAGAGAGAGAGACAGAGAGAGAGAGAGAGACGCGAGAGAAGAGCGAGACGATGAGAAGAAGAGAGAGTAGAGAGAGATCCCAAATGAGAGGGAAGGTAGAGATAGAAAGGAGAGACTAGGAGTGAGAGAGTGTGGCATTTGACACAGAGAGATGACAGCTCAAAAGAGTGGAAACAAAAAAGTAATATTAGGCAGATGAAATATTCTGGCAAAAAAAACATTAAACTGATAGAGACAATATAGTCTCTTATTCAGAATAAAGATCCAGAATTAAACAGACCAGTGATCTGAATCAGCCATAGAACATGTGTCAAACTGCCATATCACATTTCAGGCTGAAATCCTTGATGAGCTGAGAGGTCTGCATATACAGAGAGATGAAGGAGACCGTCCAGATCGTCCAGCCAGAACCGCACGGCATGAGTCCTGACCTGTGACCCTAACCCTGTGACCCTGTCTGACCTCATCTGACCCCAGCCTCCAGCCACCTAGCTGCCAGGTCCTAGCTGGTCACAGTGCATAAAAGAACAGTGGCTGGACATTAGCGTCTGGCTGGGGCAGTTAGTCACCGGCCAAGAACAAGGGATGAGGATTAGACACGGAGGGGTAAAGGGGCAGGATCAATGAGGATAGAGAGGCACCCTGCTGGGAGGAGAGGTTGAGGAGCACTGCCTGTCCCCCCAGGTGCTCCAGCCTCTCCTCCTTCTTCCTCATCCCTTCTTCGCCTCACCTGACTTGGATGCCTAGGGCTGTATAAGGCAGCAGCAGACTGGTTTGATGGCTTGCCTGGCATACATAGAAGGAGGTGATCCATTTTAGGAGCTTTGGGCCTTCAGTCTGTGTTGCCAGGCAATTTAAGGCCTGGAATATTTAGCAATTAGTAGCCAATAACTTCTTTGTTGCCCCCGTTGCTGTACAAAAGTAACACACATTTGCTACACTGCAACAAGCTCTAAACCCTCCCTTCCCCCCTGTCCATACACTCCTGGTTGTTACCAGCGGGGAACCTAACAGGGAAAGCCTCCTCCATTACAGGCCAGAGATGTGGTCAGTTATGTGGCTGGCCCTGCTATATCTTATAGCCTCTTCTTCATTACATTGCTGGTGAGAACCACACGAGTAGGAAGACTGGAGTTAACAACAAGCCCAAGGAAAGTTCACTCATTACCAACACATGATTTACGTATGTTCCCAACAATACAACAAGTGGCGTAGTCTGCAGAGTGTCTAGGTCTCCCCCAAAAACACACATCGACATTTCTACCTTTGGGATCCGTCGAGCAAGATGTTGTCCATCAGTGAGAAGAAGAATGGAAGGTGGGGGAAGATAAGAGGAGGAGAGAGGAGAGGAGGTCCTGCTCTCGGACTCCATCTGCAGTGTTTTAGTCACAGATCCACATCTTTAACCCTGGTCGGTGGTCTGCACACCATGTTATCACCCACAGGGATGTTAGGAACTCGATACATTTATGACACTTTTACTGGCCCTCTGAGATCCTCACTCAGGGGCCTAGTACTGACGGAGACCATGCGGAGAGGAGTATGATGTCAAAAGGGTACTAGGGAAGGAAAGGTAAAACATACTGATACATACTTGCATCAAATACCTCAAAATCAAAAATCGATTGTAATATCACATTATTGTACCGTGATATCAATACAATATAAGTAAGCACACCAAATATTCAAAAGCCCTCAGTCCACCTATGAGGGTCAGACTTTCCTCTCAGTATTTCAAATGTTGAGTCATGTAATTCGCCATATTTCATACCATGGCAATACAGCCTGTCCTTTCTGCAGAGCCACGAAGAAAGGGCGACCATAGGAAACAGCTATAAAACAACTTTCAATGCAATCAGTCCAAATTGAAAGTAACAGACTTTACATGAACCTAGCCCACCACTCCGTGGTCTAATTTCTCTCAGGAGTCAGTTAGACATGACGGCTATTGCATCATGATTTATGACAGATTATGATTTTCACAGACCGTATCCCGCCCTGAAAGCATAACCTGTTCACACCACGCGGGCGCGATAGGTCAACAATGGTGGGCCTGTGACAGGGTCACGGGCCTCTCTCTCTGGCCGGTGGAGGGCTGGAGGGCTGCTATCTGATCAGCTGGGCCACTTACCCTGGGCTCTGTGGGGATGGCTGTTTATGTCCTGGACCCTGCAGTCATAATAAGCCACCCGCATAAATAATCTGTTCCCTTCTCTGGAAATATCCCCCAGTCAATTAGGAGGAGCTGCACACACAGCTGTAATCTCTCTCTCTCTCTCTCTCTCTCTCTATATCTCCCATCAATACCAGATAATTTAGCAGACAAATCCATCTCAGTCTCTCTCCTCTCTCTCTCTCCTCTCTCCTCTCTTCTCTCTCTCTCTCTCTGCTCTCTGCTCTCGCTTCTCTCGCTCTCGGCTCTCCTCTCTGTGTGTGTGTGTGTGTGTGTCTGTCGAGGTCTGTCGCGTTCCTATCTCTGTCTTGCCTCTCTCAATTCTCGCTCTTCCTCTCTCTCTCTCCCCCGTCTTCTCTTCTTTCCTTAATCTTCTTGGGCAATCTCCGGCTCGCCACCCTTAAGTAGCCTCTTATACTATAATGGCGTGGACTGCAAGTGTGTTGTCCACTCTGTTCTTCTTCTTCTCGGAGCACCGTGGGAGGGTGCAGGAATTTCTTGTGTGTGTGATTTAGGTATGCTGTGTGTGTGTGTGTGTTGGTGTGGTGGGTGTGCTGTGTGTGTTGTGTTGTGTGTGTGGTGTGTGTGTTGTGTTTGTGTGTGTGTGTGTGTGTGTGTGTGTGTGTGTGTGTGTGTGGTGTGTGTTGTGTGGTGGTGTGTGTGATGTGTGATGGTGTTGGTTGGCGTGTTGTGTGTGCTGTGAAGTTACAGTGGGTTATGGAATACGATCTGGCAGCTGTCCCACAGGACATTTGACCTTGTGTAGTTTTTTTGTTGCAGGGTGTTTTTTTTTCAGACTCACTCTTTTCCCTTAGCAGAGACTAAAAAGCTCAAAAGGGTGGAAAGCTAAATATTTTCTTAAGTCTCCTGGACGCCAGGTTGCATAAAAGGTTCCAAAGCCGTTTGCATCAAACCTCAATGGTTGAAACCACAAATTCTGTTTTTGTAGCCATAAAACTGCTCCCACCCCCCCAAAAAATTAAAATCCATTCAGTTATTCTTATGAATTTAAATGAACAGGAAAAAAAAGGTTTACTCCCAAAAGGAAAACATTGGGTTAAATATATTATTGCGTGGTGTGTGTGTGTGTGCGGGCACATGTGTTTGTATGTAGGTGGGTGCTTGTGAGATAGAGAGAGATAAAGACGCGATCCATACAAATGTGTTAACATTTGTGGGGTTAAAACGAGTAATTATTTAATCATTCCATTTCATTTAATCATTCTCTTCGTTCATTATTCAATTCACTGCTTCAATCTCCAACCAAATGATTCAGAAATGATCCACCCGACAGACCTCATCATTAAAAGTGTATCCCATCAATAACTTGTTAAGAAGCTGCGGCGACACCCGCCACTTTGAGGATGTCCCCGTGGAAGTGACCTAGGGGTCAGGGTGACATTACAGCTACAAGGCGACTCCTCCCTGGTCTTTGTGCTGTGGGGATCACAACAATGGCCTGGGTTACACATGTTAGCCCTGATCTGAGATCTGCACTGTGGAACAGAGGAACACAAAGAGGGTCCTTGTTCACTGATACCGCCTCTCCGTTGATGTCTCTCTGGTCTTTGGTCTCAGGGGTGAGGGGTGTGGAGGGCAAAGGGGTTGTTTAGGGTCCTGGCCCCTCATCCCCCTTTCTCAGAGCAGTGCAGTGCAGTGGAGCAGGTCAGTGACTACAGGTGTGTATTTACAGGGTGGTATGAGCCACAGTAATGGCAGGTTATTGAACATGTCTGTCCAACCTGTCGTTGTGGAGATGGATGAGAATGAAAGGGGGTCTTCCTTAAACAGATTATGTCTTGATCAGGCAGTCAAGAAGAATAGCTCATGATTTGCATACTGTACATGTGTCAGTCATTTCATGCATCAGGGAATGTCCTACGGATACAGCAGTTTAACAGCTGTGGGTACTAAGGTGTTCCATCTCAAATCACCAATAACCAAACACAAACTGTACAGAGGAGAGATCACCATAAGAGATGTATTCACCTCAATCCCTTATACTTATACAGTGTAGGTACCACAAGCTTGACTTCCCCCCCAACAACAGCAGCAGCAGTTAAGCTCCACTGAACAGAGCTCAGAGTGCATGTGGCACATGAATTATGAAGGTCAGTGCTAAGACCCTATAGTATAATATTAGTTATTGTTCTCTCTGTGTGTGTGTGCTGTCTCTTATACACATCTAGATGTGTATAAGAGACATGTGTGTGTGTGTGTGTGTGTGTGTGTGTGTGTGTGTGTGTGTGTGTGTGTGTGTGTGTGTGTGTGTGTGTGTGTGTGTGTGTGTGTGTGTGTGTGTGTGTGTGTGTGTGTGTGTGTGTGTGTGTGTGTGTGTGTGTGTGTGTGTGTGTGTGTGGTGTGTGTGCCTCCATGCATGCATGTCCATGTGTGTGATATGATTCATACAATCAGCCTCTGTCATCACGTATCTCCAATGAAGCGTAGCATGAAAGAAGCATATGTCATGGCTGGAGAAGCGATGACTAAAAACCAGATTATGTGAGAAAACATTTTCCTATTTGAATCATCTACAGCCTGTATGAAAGTTGTTCTGTTGATCAATTCCGTCTCAATGGGTTGCCAATGATCTGCAACCGGTCTGATCCAAACGAGTTCAGCTCAACCTGTTGTGTAACGTGCACGCTTACTTGATGTGCAGCGTTGACATGTTTAGAGAGGGACCACACATCTTTATTTGGCTCCGATGAAACGCCCCGGCTACAAGGGTGTCAACACACCTTATACGCAAAACCACAGAAATGCTGGCCACTTCCAATGTTGTCTTTCAGCCTGGCCACCATAGCGCTGCCACGTTAAATCTTGTTTGTCAACACAAACTATTTCAAGAAATGTTCCTCGACTTGGTCTCTCTATTCTTGCATGTACTCCCATACGACCAACTGCTGACTGTAAAACGTCCTCAGTTGTAAAAACCCTTTGGCATCAACTTTAAACTTTATATCCTCATTTAATAACTTCATTAATATTAGAACGTATATTATGACGATTACCATATTAGACAACTAAAATCAATCCACATCGTGGATTGAGAAGCAAGATATCAGACCTTCCCACTCAACAGCACATTTTTATTACAGACCAATTATCAAGTAATTAAAAAGTTAATTATAGCTAATTATTATGATATTACCATGGCTCTCTAGAGATCCCATCCAGTCACCAAACTCACTTCACCCAGTAATGAAAGCAGGGTTATGTCACATGACACATCAAGGTCCTGATTGCTTTCTGACCTTTGACCTCTCAGAGATGTAATGATGTCCCTAATGATGGTTTTTCTCTGTCAACATGTGGGGTCGATAAAAGCACTCAGGAGGAGAGAAGGTGTTTTGATATTGATGTGTTGACATCAGGTTTGATAACCCATGTTACAGGTTTACACACCTGGAGCACTGACAAACGATTCATTTTTTGAATTCAAATCATATTGTACCTGTCACATTGACTTGGCGCTCCAGTACTGCTTGCCGTGCGGTAGCAGAGAGAACAGTTTATGACTTGAGTGAATGGAGTCTCATTTTTGGGGCCTCCCTCTGATGCCCAAGATCTTGCCGTACAACAAGCATTTCCTCCCTTCTCCTTTGTCCCATTCTTATCAAGGATTCTTACTGCACCCACTCCTTGGGCACCAACAGCCTGGATTAACATGATGGACAGTAACAGGAAGGATTGAAAATGAGCAGATTAGATAGTCCAGATGCATTGGAATGTCAGGTAAATGATTGATGTGTGTGCTGGACTGTTGCCCAGGACCAGTCAGCTCCCCCACAGCCCTGAGCACTTCCTCTAATCAAAGACTAAAGACTCAGCCCTCCCACAGCTAATTAACCATTAAGGGAGATGTCAGCTCCTTTGATTTAAAGCAGGACTGTTCTCTCACATACACTCACACACAGGCGTGCACACACACACACACTAGCACACACACACACACTCCACCAAAATGCTGAGATCACAGGACGGCACTGCTAGACACTGCTTTTGGGATGCCAAATGTGACCTCTAAAGCCACCTTGGGTCGAGCAGGGATGCCATGCCAGGCCTTCCCATGAACCCATCACCCTGGAGGTGGCTGATCCGCTAGACCTGGTGCCTCTAAACCCTGAATCACAACCACAACATGAAGAGAAAGAGATGAATAGCAGTGAGAGAGAGAGCTCCTTTGGGTTCACTGCACTACTGAAGAAGAACAGGCAGCCATCCCTCCAACACTGTTGGATCCCCTCCTCGTCCCTGATGCATTGCCAGGGGAAAGCCAGCCGACCGGCCAAATGAATAGGAAGGGGAGACTTTAATAAGAGAGCATAGCAAGAGGATGTTTAACCATAGTGAGGTGCTGATGCTAAGTATCAAGGGCCAGTTGAAAGATCAGGTATTGATTCTACGGGGGCTGGCTATCATGAAGGGCTATAACTGTAGCTTGTTACTTGGCCGTTTAAGTCATACTGTGTCTTACGGTTTTGAAATTCAACTACTGCTGTGAGTTAGTGCATGATTCAATGTAAAGTATATTTCTACTGTCCTCAATTAATACAGTCGCATAGAAATAAACCTTTCTCAAGAAAACCATTTGAACACAACCCATTTCTGCCCGAAAGGTTGTATCTACAAACCTTCTAAAGTGTACATTTGACTTGAGGATTGAAAGTGATTTTGATGTCGTCTGTTAGAGTGGTATAACCTGATTAAGCATTTTCAACACCACCACTGAGGTTAACCAGTAGACTGCATACTCCCAATGACCAGTAAGCTACACACTCCCAGTTGCCAGTAGGCTACAGACTTCCAGTGACCAGCAGACTACACACTCCCAGTGCCCAGTAGGCTACACTCTTCCAGTGACCAGTAGACTACACACTCCCAGTGACCAGTAGGCTACACTCTTTCCAGTGACCACGTAAGACTACACACTCCCAGTGCACCAGTAGGCTACAGACTTCCAGTTGACCAGTAGACTACACCCCTCCAGTGACCAGTAGGCTACAACTCTTCAGTGACCAGTAGACTACACACACTCCCAGTGACCAGTAGGCTACACTCTTCCAGTGACCAGTAGACTACACACTCCCAGTGACCAGTAGGCTAACTCTTCCAGTGACCAGTAGACTACACACTCCCAGTGACCAGTAGGCTATACTTCCAGTGACCATTAAGCTACACACTCCCAGTGACCAGTAAGCTACACACTCCCAGTGACCATTAGCTACACACTCCCAGTGACCAGTAAGCTAACACATCCAGTGACCAGTAGACTACACACTCCCAGTGGCCAGTGGATACACACTCCCAGTGACCAGTGGATACACACTCCCAGTGACCAGTAGGATACACACCCAAGTGACAGCAAGCTACACCCTTCCAGTGAACAGTAGGCTACACACTCCCAGTGACCAGTAGGATACACACTCCCAGTGACCAGTAGGATACCACTCCAGTGACCAGTAGGATACACACTCCCAGTGGCCAGTAGGTTACACACTCCCAGTGACCAGCAAGCTACACACTTCCAGTGACCAGTAGGCTACACACTCCCAGTGACCAGTAGGATACATACTCCCAGTGCCAGTAGGATACACGCCCAGTGACCAGTAGGCTACACACTCCCAGTGACCAGTAGGATACACACTCCCAGTGACCAGCAAGCTACACACTTCCAGTGACCAGTAGGCTCCACACTCCCAGTGACCAGTAGGATACACACTCCAGTGACCAGTAGGATACACACTCCCGTGACCAGTAGGCTACACACTCCCAGTGACCAGTAGGATACACACTCCAGTGGCCAGTAGATACACACTCCAGTGACCAGTAGGATACACACTCCAGTGGCCAGTAGGATACACATCCAGTGGCCAGTAGGATACACACTCCCAGTGACCAGTAGGATCCCACTCCCAGTGACCAGTAGGATGCACACTCCCATTGGCCAGTAGGATACACCTCCAGTGGCAGTAGGATACACTCTTCCAGTGACCAGTAGACTACACCCTCCAGTGACCAGTAGGCTACACTCTCCAGTGACCAGTAGACTACACTCCCAGTGACCAGTAGGCTACACTCTTCCAGTGACCAGTAGACTACACACTCCCAGTGACCAGTAGCTATAACCTTCCAGTGACCATTAAGCTACACACTCCAGTGACCAGTAAGCTACACACTCCCAGTGACCATTAGCTACACACTCCAGTGACCAGTAAGCTACACCATCCCAGTGACCAGTAGACTACACACTCCCAGTGACCAGTAGGATACACACTCCAGTGCCAGTAGGTACACACTCCAGTGACCAGCAAGCTACACACTTCCAGTACAGTAGGCTCAACTCCCAGTGACCAGTAGGATACACACTCCCAGTGACCAGTAGGATACACACTCCCAGTGACCAGTAGGATACCACTCCCAGTGCCAGTAGGATCACACTCCAGTGACCAGCAAGTTACACACTTCCAGTGACCAGTAGGCTACACACTCCCAGTGACCAGTAGGATACATACTCCCAGTGACCAGTAGGATACACACTCCCAGTGACCTAGGCTACACACTCCCAGTGACCAGTAGGATACACACTCCCAGTACCAGAAGCTACACCTTCCAGTGACCAGTAGGCTACACACTCCCAGTGACCAGTAGGATACACACTCCAGTGACCAGTAGGATACACACTCCCAGTGACCAGTAGGCTACACACTCCCGTGACCAGTAGGATACACATCCCAGTGGCCAGTAGGATACACACTCCCAGTGACCAGTAGGATACACACTCCCAGTGCCAGTAGGATACACATCCCAGTGGCCAGTAGGATACACACTCCCAGTGACCAGTAGGATACACACTCCCAGGACCAGTAGGATGCACACTCCCATTGGCCAGTAGGATACACACTCCAGTGGCCAGTAGGATACACACTCCCATGGCCAGTAGGATACACACTCCCAGTGGCCAGTAGGATACACACTCCCAGTGACCATTAAGCTACACACTCCAGTGACCAGTAGGATACACACTCCCAGTGCCAGTAGGATACACACTCCCAGTGGCCAGTAGGATACACACTCCCCGTGACCAGTAGGTCACACACTCCAGTGGCCAGTAGGATACCACTCCCAGTGACCAGTAGGTACACACTCCCGGTGACCAGTAGGATAACACACTCCAGTGACCAGTAGGATACACACTCCCAGTGACCAGTAGGATACACCCTCCCAGTGACCAGAATGATACACACTCCCAATGACCAGTGGGATACACTCCCAGTGACCATTAAGCTACACACTCCAGTGACCAGTAGGATACACACTCCCAGTGGCCAGTAGGATACACACTCCCAGTGGCCAGTAGGATACACACTCCCAGTGACCAGTAGGATACACACTCCCAGTGGCCAGTAGGATACACACTCCCAGTGACCAGTAGGATACACACTCCCAGTGACCAGTAGGATACAACACTCCCAGTGCCCAGTAGGCTACACACTCCCAGTGACCAGTAGGGTACACACTCCCAGTGACCAGTAGGATACACACTCCCAGTGACCAGTGAGACCAGTTGACCAGTAAACTACGGAAACATACCTCTGTACTTTCCCCTTACCAAAATAACCTCTGTGGTAATCTAATATTCAATGGTGAGCTCTGACCACTGTCAAGTGATGGTGTGAGCTCCCCTTGGACTAGGCTTGGACTTGGCTAGGGGTCAGGACACAGCTGGAAAAGACTAGAGGCTTTTACTCTTCACCTGTACGATGAACCCTGTCACCCCCATTAACATAACCCAACACTGGACAATTAGAGATCATTTAACACTTCAGCAATTAGGTCACATCTCTGGAAACACATCCATGGAGGTCCTGTAACTAACGGTCTTTCTTCCCCCACCATAGGGATGTGTTTGGACAGGTTTTAGTGTGTGTGTGTGTGTGGGGGGGGGGGGCTCTGGGTTACCGAGGAGGAAATTAGGCTGTATGACATGCTCCACTCCTACCTGTTCTCCAATTACCTCTGTATAAACACACTAAAGCCAGCCACTCGCATGCACACGCATAACATAAACCCAGTCAGCGGCCTGACATCCCCATCAGGGATTAATGGCAGATTATAATGTGGATTATATAGGCCACCAAGAAGCTGGCACTGGGATACTAAATCCAGGGAAAGAATTTAGTTGGTCTCATAAGAGGATTTATATCAATTTGAATGGCATGGGGGTTATGGGTTGTAAGACAAATGTTTAACATGTTACATAAATGCACACATAATAAACTATTAATAAAAATATTGTATCTTAGTTTGAAGCAAACACTCCAAAATATCATTGCATAATGGTGGCGGATGGACACGTCTGGCTTGTTGAAGTGGTCCTACAGGAAATGGTGATGGACTGGAAGGTATTCTTCTGAGAGAAAACCTGAAGATGTATCACGCTCACTACACTGTGCATCTGGTCTCAGAGCCAGCCTCAGAGTAAACAAGGAGAGGTTTAATTCCACCGTCACAGAAACTCTTCAGCCAACCCATAATCATCCTTCCTGCTCCACAACATAACGTCCCTCAGCACTGACCTCAGTTTGCTGACTCATCCCAACAGGCTCATCGCAATATGGGATCCTTGGGCCAGTCCTACCCCATTAAAGTTTACATTTAAAATGATTCAGGTAAGGTTAGGGTTAGGTAAGGGTTAAGGTTAGGGTTAAGGATAGGGTTTATCTTTACATCCCAAGGATTCATAGCGCTAACATGTCCCCTGTCACTACTCAACAGACAGGTAGCCGTCTTAGTTTCTCCCTATGTGGTCCACCCAGCACCACGGTCAATGCCACCGCCACCTACCACCATGTGGGCGGATGCCATCATGAGCCAGGGCCGGAAAGCGGTGTCAACACCGAGACAAAACAGACGACCAGTCTCGAATCTAGCTATTCATCCACCCACCTCTACCGCCTCCATCACCCCCCATTTGTCACTGGTGCAGGGATCCTCTTGTTCAAACACAGTAGGCCCCATGCCTGTCACTGAGGTGTATTAGGAGAATCTGTCATATTCTACAGGGTAGGCCGCAGCCCTCCCAGTCACAAGAGTCAAAGCATCGAATGATATTTTTCCATTTTACAAAAACCCTATCATGTTGTTTCAGTCATGACATGCTGGTATACATCCCTTGAACTCATACGTGTTGGAGGTACATTTTAGTTTGTAGCCCGGTGAAAACATGGCTAATATTATCTTGTATCTGGAGTGGCAACAGGTTCTTCACACTCAAGAATGTGAAAAGTGATAGTGTAAAAAAAGTACAAAATAAAGCCTTGCGAAAGCATTTACACTGCAAGAATGTGCCGCAGCCGCAGAAACAAAGAAAAACAGGAGATCCCAAAAATAACATGGAGATTTTTTTTGTTTTTCATCCAATCTGAGAATTCTAAACATGGTTATCCAGAGGCCTCACTGACTGGGTGCAGTTCTGACCCACCGGATAGTGGTTACACTTGGTCCAGCCATACATCCCTCAATAGGTAACATGGAACAGCCACAGGTCACGTGGAGTCTGTCCGGAAACCACAGTGATAACAACCACACACACACATACCTCAAGGCCACAAAGAGGCAAACTATAGCACCTTCACACTTAGAATCATGAACAGGCATCTTGTGAACCTGTAACGCCTTGTAACCCCCTGTAAACCCCAAGGTCAGCTCAGTTAGCCACTAGACCATCCACTGTTTACAGCCTGCAGCTCCGTCAGTCTGCCCTCGGGTAGTTCTTTTCGAGGAGTGGCAGGGGACTTTTTAATTAAGCCGCCATCTTCTGGCTAGCCAATGACAATGGGTGGTCACGAGGCCCGGGAGCTATAGTGCTACAGCCATCCCAATGAGTAGTGCAGCACACAGAGGGGAATGCTGTCACACTAGTGAAGAATGAGCCGATAGAACGATAGAATAGAACGTTACTTTGTCAAACAGATGTAGTTAACCAGAGCCTTGCTCTTATTCCTCAATCTATATTAAACCGTTTGTTTCACGCTGCGGGAGGGAAACGGCGTAACAAATGGCGCAATCTTGTCAGCGGGAGTTTCGAAGTACTTGTAGAATACTGGTGCATTCCATCTAGATGTGTGTGTGTGTGTGTGTGTGTGTGTGTGTGTGTGTGTGTGTGTGTGTGTGTGTGTGTGTGTGTGTGTGTGTGTGTGTGTGTGTGTGTGTGTGTGTGTGTGTGTGTGTGTGTGTGTGTGTGTGTGTGTGTGTGTGTGTGTGTGTGTGTGTGTGTGTGTGTGTGTGTGTGTGAGCAATGAGAAGTCTTCAAGTAACGTTGGGGAAGAAAAACAATAAACTCAGAGTTAGCGCGCTGATTTGTCAGTGTGTTCCTTCACGTGTGTCTTTTTAAACTCCATTCGGTGATCTACACACACGTCTGCAAACTCTCGGGAGCACATACGGCCGTACGGCGAGAGGTGTGACACCGCGCAACACGATGTCGAACCCTGGAGATGGAATGCAGGGAGACGCTTGGCCTCAGTGGGAGGGCAGCAGTCTGTGTGGAGGGCCTCGTCTTGTGGAGACGCAACACAGACTTCCGCATAGATACTCGGGTCCTCTCCAAACAACACGGCCGGATGAAGACCCAATACCTTCCTGGTTACTGCGTTCTTTCGCCTCAAAGACATACTGGTTTGATACAATCTGCTGTGAATTTAAAGAGAGAGAGTGAAGCAGCAAGAGGGACGATATAGAACTAGAGCTAATATTAAAGTGTTTAACACTCAGCGCTAAACCCCTGCCCTTCTGTATCTCTTCCTCCATATAGACTATCGTATATCACCCTCAACTACAAGACACGGAGGATAAAAAGGATGAAACATATAACGCTCTGTGGGAGAGCCAGAATGAGAGGAACAAGAGGGAGAGAGACAGAGAGGCAACACAATGGAGTGTCTCCTGAACAGCTTGAGCAGGGGGGTGGTGGGGGTGTTAATGTGCTTATACTGGCACCCAGTCTTGGGCCTCACAGTGGGCTGGCTGGGTTATGGATGGGAGGGGGAGGAAAGGCATCTTCATTTGGAAAGAATGGCTTATGTGCTGACTGACAGTAAACACCCACAGCCTCAGAGACCTGTCTGGGGGTCTAGGGGTCTCCTGAAGGCCAATTACTATACCTCAAATTCCCCTCTTTTGCATGGTCTTCTCTCTTGAATTCTCTCCCTCTTCATAACCTTGTCTCTGGTTAGATGTCTTGTGATCTGCCTCTCTCTCCCCACCCCTCCTCTCCTCTCCACTCTCTCCTCCCTCTCCTCTCTCCTCTTCTCTCATCTCTTCTCTCTCCCCCCACTCTCCTTTCCTCTATCCTCTCCTCTCTCCTTTCCTCTCTCCTCTCTCCTTTCCTCTCTCCTCCATCTCTCCTCTCTCCTCTCCTCCCTCTCTTCTACCTCCCTCTCTTCTCTTCTCTTCTCCCTCTCTCCTCTCCTCCCACGTTCCTATCCTCTCCCTTCTCCTCTCTCTTCCCTCTCTCCTCCGTCTCTCCTCTCCTCGCTCCTCCCTCTCTCCTCTCCCCTACCTTTCTCTACTCTACTCTCCTCCCTCTTTCCTCTCCTCTCTCCTCTCATCTCCTGACCGTCCCACCCAGAATGCAAATTAAACCGTGACGTTCAGGGCGTCTCAATTCTTTTCACGGTACTCCCCCCCCCAAAAAAAAAATGATGGCCCCAATAGTAAAGATATTTATTTTAGCGGTGAACATGCATTAACTTTTAATGTAGCATGACCTCAACCAGTCATGATGTTTTCATCTGACTGTCAAACGTCCACTCCAACATAATTCCAGCATCCACACAGTGCACTGTGCACCAGCCGTTGGATGAATGAAACGAGACATCTGTTACAACAACAGCAAAATATGTAATGACAGTCTATACTATTGTAGCCTGAATTAATTGATGCATCTTGCTGACAAATGTACCTTTTTTTGTAAAAAAGAAAAGTCGAGACACCTGAAAAAGGGGGTTGAAATACGGGAAGCAAATACAGCTGTGTCTGTCTCGAGCACATCGGTTCGATAGCAAGCTGGATGGACCACGTTGATAATGTTTCAAGTTCGCTAGCGGGCTGAACCCAGTCGATACAATGTTACAAGTTTGCTAGCGAAAGCTCAAGACGGACAGAGTGAGAGGCGGAGTAGAAAGATGAATGTGATTGAAAGGACCAGAACCAACTGTCACTGGTTTAAACCATGATAGAGAGGTGGGGGTGTTTGTTTCGTTTGGAATAAGCTTTTTTATGTTCATATTTACCAATGTGTCAGTAAAAAATAGTATTTTAAACAAATCGGAGAATGGTTAAATTAGAGACCCCCCTAAGTTTGACTTTTGTTGCATTTAGGGGAGTTCATGTCTCAGTCGGAGAGTGTGAGCCTCCCCTCGGTCCCCCTGTAATTGGCACACTGCCCCCGCCTCCACCTCTGTTGCTCCGTCTCTCTCTCCCAAATGCACCACCCTGTTCTTATATTCCACTGATCATGCTCATTCATCACTCCATGTACACCCACCGACCCATTCGCCACCCAAAAGCTTACACTGCCACCTCTCTCTTCTTTTTCACCCTTATCCTACTGCTGACTCACCTCCCTCCTCCCTCCCTCCGTCCCTCCCTCCATCTCCCTCCATCCGTCTCTACATCAGCGGTGGGCGTGTCGGGATCCTGTGGGAGACCGCTGTCGACATCTCTAACTTGGCCACATCTGTAGCCTGAGATCCCATAATGAGTGGGCCCAGCCCAGAACCCATACCCCAGATCCAGGAAACCCAGGCCAGAGCCCAGAACCTGGGCTAGAACCCAGCAGCCAAGCCAGCTGCTCTGTGAACCAAAAGCAAAGCCCATTTGGGTTAATGTTATGCTTAATTCTGGTTTTACAGTACCAATGCACAGAAAGCCAGAAGGAGGAACCGACCAGGCTTGCCACGTGCTCCCACCGCAAGAAAGAAAACACATTGACGACAACCGTCTGAATACAATATCCATACGGTCTAGTCAGGATGTAAGGGCACTCTAAATGTGCCCTAATGCACAGTCAAATTGTTATTTTTGACAGGTTAGTGTTCAGAGGGGGAATGTACTGTAGTCTGTCTCGTATAATGAGAGACACTAACCCGCCACTGCACGGTCTCTCTCCGCCAAGCCAGGATTTGTGAGTGATTGGTGGCCAGCGCTTATGACTACTGCGAATAATATATTTTCAATTTCACACCTACGTATCATCTAAATAATATTAAGATGTTTAGTAAGTGTGGCCAAAAAAGGGAGGTTGCGGGGACCGGCACCAACCTCTCTGCACAGGAGGTGGTACGCGAGAGAGAGAGAGAGAGAGAGAGAGACACGAGAGAGAGAGCGAGAGAGCGAGACGAGAGAGAGAGACGAGGAGAGAGAGAGAGAAGAGAAGGAGAGAGGAAGAGAGAGAGAGAGAGAGAGAGAGAGAGAGAGAGAGAGAGAGGAGCAGAGAGAGAGAGAGAGAGAGAGAGAGAGAGAGACAGAGAGAAGGAGAGAGAGAGAGAAGAGAGACGACGAGAGAGAGAGAGAGAGCAGAAGAAAGGCTGTTGAATATACTGAATGTACAATATGGAAACAATTACTACTTGGCAAGGCTGGTTTTGGCATGGCTTAGAAAAATCTGCTGCGGCCAGGACTGGAACTTGATGTGCTGTGTGTGTGTGTGTGTGTGCTGTGTGTGTGTGGTGTGTGTGTGTGTGTGTGTGTGTGTTTGTGTGTGTGTGGTGTGTGTGTGTGGTGTGTGTGCGTGTGTGTGTGTGTTGTGTGTGTGTGTGTGTGTGTGTGTGAGAACGAGAGATAGAAAGAAGGGGAATGAGACAGAGAAAAAAAGGTATGCTGCTTAAGCTCCCCTCTCTCTGCAGGACCTAGCCACCAGAACACAGCCTCTCATGTCTGGCTGGACCTGTGCCATCTCAACTGTTCTATAGGGCGGTTCGGTACAGATGTGTCAAATACTTGGACCATATGGTTATCGTTTTATCAATAAACATTTTAAAGCTGAACGATTCAGCTACAAGCACAACAGCATTGCGCAGCATTTGGGCTCCAACAATTCATCATGATTTATAGGTTTTTGGCGACCTGTTGATTTCACCACAATAATATGTTATTGTCAAATATTTCGTACGACTTTTAACATATACATGTGAGTCAATAGCATTCCTCACTCTTCCCTTCTCATACTGCACACACTTCATAGCCTCTCAAACGTACTGTACTTGCCATCATAGAATTATCCTTGCCTCTGGTAGGAATTATTTTACCAGGGAAATTGACTGAGAACACATTCTCATTTACAGCAACAACCTGGGAATAGTTACAGGGGAGAGGGGGGGGGGGGGAATGAATGAGCCAATTGGAAGCTGGGGGTGATTAGGTGGCCATTAGGATCTGGAAGAACTGCTTAGGCACAGATCTAGGAACATAATTACTCCCTCAAGCCTAACCTTAACAATTAGCATAACAACACAAAGCTGATCTCAGAATATGGTAACTATAGAACATCCCACTCCTGGCTATCCAGCTATCCCAGCTGCCCCTCAGCACCCCGCGGCCCTGTTACCCCGCCCACGGAAGCCAGAGAGGAAATGAGGGGGCTCTGATTGGCTCTGAGTCTTCCTGGCCCGGGATGACAGGCCGCCAATATGCAAGGGGAGGATGCGCCAGTGCCAGGATGCTCAACAGGGGGTGGTGTTCAGAACAGAGGCTGCCTGCCCTCCCCCGTCCCCCCTGTCACTTGACTGGATGACGATCATGATTAAACAGTCGCTCCCCACTCTGCCCTAAAGGCTTGGTGGGATTAGTAGGCTGGAGGACATAGAGGCCTGATAAAGTCACTTGTGCTCAGGAAAAAGCAACAGGCTAGGCCTTGGCAAAATGTACTAATCAGACAGAAGAATGGTGTGGCGTGACTCTAACAGAGAGAACAGTGATTTTCTGTTAAACTGTCACAGTTATCACAATAAAATGATTGGATTTACTCTAGGATAAGGAGTATGAGGGGTCGTCAGCTAAATTTGACCTAGTTTTACCTCCTGAATGAAACCACAATTAACAAAAAACAGATTGTGAACGTCGATACATTACGTTAATGAAGCACAAATTAATAGAAGAAGCAGAAAAAAATTATCAATGTTGAAAATGCTATAATTCACTGAGGCAGGACAAACGCACACGCCACAGTCAGACTCCAGTGGTGCTCTGATCCACCGGTAGGCTACTGTAGGGGAGCAACCAGAAGTCAGGGGGGGAACCTACAGACAGGGAGATTACATTTTAATCCATGGTCAGCCATCTAGGGTTACTACTTCCTTGGTGTCTGTCAGACGAGCCACACAGAGAATGATGAAATGGTAGCGTGTGTAGACGGGAGAAAAAAAAATGGGAGGGTGGGTGAGGTTGGACCGTGCATTCTCGGGAATTACCGGGGTATGTGACAGCATTTTCGCAGGAAATTAGCATGTAAAAGTGCCCTTCTGGATACAGGGAGGGCGAGGTTCCTGCTGAAGTGCTGTCATGTTACACACTGTGGCTCTCCGCCACTATCCTTTGTCCTCCTGGCGTTTATGTTTACTCCAACAGATGGATGTGACTGGACCAATCTTTCTGGCTCGCTGAGAGAGACGATGTATTTGTTTCCCAAAACATTCCCAAAACTCCCCCAAAGAAAACCGCATTTGACAACTGGCCGCATGTTAGTAAGGAGAACTGAAATTGCAGCAGAAAGAAATAATGAATTCAGTGGCTACTACTTGACCATTACCTGTGGTGTGGCAGCTATGGTCTAATTTCTCTGCTCTGCTGTGTGTCTTTGTCCCGCCCCTTTATCACCACCCTGGAAGTGTCAATCAAACCTGGATAAACATTAGGCAGATTGAGAGGTGAAGAGGAAGTTACGGGAACTGGAGCGTTGAGTCTGCTGCATAGAATAAACGTCCACAAAATGTCTGAGAAGTGATAGAGATTGAGGGAAAGGGGATGGTGAAAGAGAAAATCCATATCGAATCATAAAAAGAAATTCCGAAAATAAACCACAAAATCATGGCAGCTCCTGGGAAACGTATTAAAAGCTTGTAAAATAAAAGTTCACTAACACATAAAGCCGTAATGGGTATCCCTTCCAGTGTTTTGGGGGCTTTTTTAAAAAGGACGTGGCAACTTAACATGAGACTGGAAGCCTGGAGAGTACAGTACATGGCTCTGTATATTAGGCCCAGTGGCTCTGGGATCCTACTGTAAGTTTTACCATTTAAACCAGTGGCCATTGGAGGACAGAGAGACTGACCACACACACTATGCATGTGTAGAGTATTGTTACCCTGACAACACACAACATGGATCCAGGCCATTACCATCATTGGATCCCACCGCTGCCACCAACGTTGACCCCTATTTGTAATTAAGGCAAAAAAGCATCCCCTGTCCTCCTTCCCCCAGCCCCCGTCAGACACACACACACTAAATATGACCCCCTCCGAAAAAAATCAACATGCAGCAGTCCATGTCTGGACAAATTGAAGTTAAGTAGCCGCTGAGGGAAAAAAGGCAGAGGGAATTAGCTACTGGGATCTGGTCTCCGTTCAGCCTAAACGCTTGTGATTGGCCTCGCTTTAAAAAAACGAGATGTCGCGAAAAGGCCGAAAATCAACCAGTGGGGTAATGTGCCGTTTGAATGACGGCTGGGTTGGGTGAAAAGTGCATAAGCTGACGATTCGTCTAGCCTTGTTTTAGTCTTTGAGTTGAAGTACCCCGTGCACTCTTTCGAAGCTGATTGCATCCACTAAAACGTTCTCTGTCCCTAGAACCGAAACCTGCGGTGGCACCCCATGTAACAAACCAAGTGTCCTAGACAACGTCTCAATTCTTCCCCCCTCAAGGGTGATGAAAGTAGCGATTTATCACGTTTTACACCAGGAAATGAGAGGCATCTCAGGAAGCCTGTCAAAATACAGGGCTTGGGTTACCGAGTCGTTCCAGGATCCCCTTCATGTTAAGAGACCTGCCCACGGCATACAGTCATAGTTCCCTCACAGGCCACATCCCAAGGTGTTTCCCATGTGTACTGTTCCCACAGAAGGTGATGTCTCAATATTTTCCCAGGCTGAGGTAATGGCGTCTTTTGGGATAAGGTGAAAGCTCAGTTACAGGGGTTTTTCCTATGTATGTCTTTTAGTTACACAACACCAACACTGATGACAGACACTGCCACTGTGGGCCTGGGCCGTATTCAACCACAACAGGTTGCAGAATGTCTGGGGTGAGAGTAAAGAACACTGCAGTAGACTGATGTTTGAGCCAGCAGTACAGGGAGATCCTCATATCCTCTCTGGCAAACCAATAAGAATAATCGAAAGGAACGATTATAGTTCCCTGTAGGCTGTGAGAGCCTGGCCTGTGAGGCAGTCCGTTAGCAGCTAGCTGTTAGCGTAATGTTTGGCGGCACTAACACTTCCCCAACACTTCTCCACATCTACATCCAAACTTCTAATTAAACAACTCCGCTAGCAACCCTCCAGCTAGTGACCGGGGAGAAATCTACTCTGAGAGGAAATTTAACCAAAGGCCTAGCGCTTTCTGACATCCACATTTATGCCAGGCTTAAAAGACACCTTATTTTGACAATTACAAGTTCCTCGAAAAAATGAAAAATTAAGAAAAAAGAAGAATGTGGATGAAATGGAGATCATTCGGTAATTCAAACCAGACATCTGCGCATGTAGGCTGTGAGAAGGCTGTGGCTGAAGTCTGTGTCTGAGAGAAAACGAAGCTTCGTGCAGGATACAGGGGAATAGGACGACGTATTAACCCCCACCACTACTGAATATTAATCAGCAGTTAATAAAAGGAAAATAAAGCGATTGCCACTCCAAATATTATGACAGTGACACTACCTTTATTTTCATTTTGCAGCTTTTTTCAAATCTAAAATCAACAGGTGAGCATTCAGCACTCCTGAAAGAGGGAGGAGGGGGGATACAATCAGGAAATAAAAATAACAGGGCCGGTGGAGAGAGGCCTTTTGACACGCCTCGCCATGGCTTGTTCAGGTTTCAGATGGATCTGTTGTGGATTTGGTTTTCTGTGAGAGTCTGAGACCTCGGGTTTCCATGTTCATAAAAAGGTTTGCCGCTACGAAAAACTCCATGAGGAACATTTAACTGTCTGTCTAAATTCTTGTTTTGCGTCCTTCATTGAAAACCATTGTCATTTGAAACAGAGAAACCCTCCAGTCGTTGAATTTGATCCACTTTACTGCTGATTTTTCCAAAGCGAAATTATAAAATTGCAATTTCGTCAAAATATTGTTAACAAAATATTGAAAATAAAGAGGCTGTACTATACAGATCCACCTTTTTCATACGTACTGTATATCTGAGGCACACAGTTCTCTGTCCTCAGGTTGATATAGAGTTACCTGTTTTCCTTCGTGTGAGTGTAAAATGTATTCATATGCTCCTGAGAGGGCTCGGATGGGAAGGAGACTGTTTTCCGAGCGATAAAATCAGTTGGCACCTAGCGAGGAGCCGGCATCACTGTTCTCTGGCAGTGCATTAGTGTACATAGGCAAGATGAGAACAAGTCACACATGGGACCAGGAATAATACTGTATGAGGCCTCCGCTTCTAACACTACCAAAATATTCTACCTCTTATTTGAAGGAAAAAGTGGGTACATATGAAAAATAAACCGAAAAAATTACTGAAATCACTTATTTTATATATTTCAAGAAAACTGTAACATAAAATATGAAAATTGTATTTGGTCATTTCTAAGTGGTCCAATATATCCTCGCTACTGTGTTTTGCAAAAATCTGACTTTTTTTGTCAAGATTAGTCTTTGGTTTGAGTGTTGCAGAGAGAAGCTACTCAATGACTGTGGAAGGTAGCCTAGCGGTTCGAACGTTGGGCCGTTAACTGAAAGGTTGCTGGTTCAAATACCTKAGCTGACAAGGTGAAGAATCTGTTGATGTACTCTTGAGCAAAGCACTTAAGCATCATTTGCTCCATGACCTACTAGGGCTGACCCTGTAAAACAACCCATTTCACTACACCTAACTGATGTATGTGATAATAAAACAGATGTGTGTGAGAAATCCTTATGTGGTTCTGTATTATGCTACGGAAAGGTTTCTAAGCTACCTAAAAGCCTCCTTAGCCAGTCCGACGTCAAAAGTTATTAGCCAATGTTATCGTGTGGATTAACACCGTGTACAGTACAGAATGAGTTTATTTATTAAAAACGGCTAATTCCAGGAAAAATCGATAATTACTAATAAAGGGACTTTCCGAGAACCCTTTTTTGAGGTTGTTTATTTTACAATTACGTTTCATTTTCGGGACGGCGACATTTAAATGAGGGTGTGGGTTGATGGTAACAGACAGCTTTGGCGCTGTTCTGGAATAGACTGACATTCATCCGTGTTTATTTGCCCAGTCAGCTGATACCAGGCGGCTCGCAGAAAGAGCCTGTTTTGAAAAGCTCAGGTCTGGATTTTTGTTATTAGAAAATCAAAGTTAGTTGCATGACAAGTCTAAAGCACGGCACTATGCTGCGTGCAGGCCCAGGTCGAGGGTTAAAAGAAGTACGCAGGCACCTAGCCCGTCTGTTCCGAACACACGCACACACACATTGCACGTATGTGCACACACACACACACACACGTGCACACACACACGCAAACAGAAATATGTGCATATTATGTATACACACATACAGGAGCAACCTCAGCCCCTCGCCATCAGCCCATCAAACATTGGTCCTCTGTCCATAGCCCACGTGGCCCTGTGGCCAACCACAGTGCTGTGCCCCTCTCTCATTCCCACCTACAGTGTCTCTCGACCTGCCAAACCACACAGTGGAATGAGCCTCCGACTCACACAGGCAGCAGATACATCTCCTTCCCTCTCACACGACGCCTAACAATGGAGGGCTTCCCGATGACAAGGGGTATCAGGGCTTTCCGATAACAAGGGCATCATGTCAGAGTGAAAGTCCCCTGCTTAAGCCTTGACTCCTTTCAGACTTGACATTCGAGAAGGGGTTAATGCTAGAGTTGGAAGACTCAGTGGCAGTTTAAGTTCAATTCCTGTCCAGTTGCATTGGATACGGAATTTATCTATATGAATAAACCTCCTGAATTGACTGGGATTTAGATGGAATTAACCGATTATTACAGTGTGTGAGGAGCTCAATCTACTTCTCTTTAAATCCTACTAAACTTCACTCCTGTTGAGATCGCTCTGTTTTCTTTTCGCATCAAGCTACAATATTTGAATCCTCTGGTGGAACTCTCTCTTCCTTCCTGATACATCCTTCTTACCCTCTAGCTCATTAGTAATATATTACCATGGAGACAGAGAGCCTCTGAACATTCCTGCGTTCCTCCCCGAGTCTAGAATACTTTCCCTCTAGCTCATTAGTAATATATTACCATGGAGACAGAGAGCCTCTGAACATTCCTGCGTTCCTCCCAGAGTCTAAAATGCTGCTTTAATAATGGCCCCTGAGACTGGGACCCCCAATACCACCAAGGCCTCTCTTCACACACATATTCTTCACACATGCAAACATGCACAGCTAACACACCCTAGCATGCACACATGAAAGCACACAGACATATGGATACAAACACACACATTCATATAAACACACATACATGGATAGACACAAGAAGACGCATGCACGGCCACATACATGCACACAAACATATCCTTGCGTGCCACGCCATACACACGCACGCCCACATAGCATTAACAGAACTCATTGCAACCCGGCTCCAGGACAGCCGTACTGGGTATAAGTGGCCCCGGTAGCTTGGAACAGTCTAGGCCTTGCGCTGGCATCGTCCATGCCAGGTGTTTACCTGGCACCCACTGATGCAGCGGCTTTACATGCTCACATCCACCCACCCCTTCAGCCTTGAGTCAACACCCCCTTAAAGAGTAGGAACGTACACCAGGTAAGCAGGCCAAGTTCCTCTCCCAGTCTCCCCAGAGCTCCTTCTCTAAACCTGGGCGTTATTAAGCCGCGAGGCAGGGGTCAGCGGAGGTAAGGACAGTGTAACTCTATCTTTTTAATTACAGGCCTCAGCGCTGCGATAAGCAGGTCAGCTCAAACCGCTACAGCCAGGGAGCTGTGAGGGAAGCGGCAGGACTCCTGGCATAGTATCAGACCAGCCTGTCGACCTTTCTCTTTCAGATCACTATCTGTTTTGAGATTGAGGCACGTCGACATACCATCATATCAGCGCATCAGAGCCATCCACAGATGTGCCATGCCTCACTTGCTAAAGGATTGTCATCACAGCACAGTGCACAGACGCTAACAACAGATCCAGGGTAACTGAAACTGAGCGGATGACCTCTCTCCATCCCTCTCTCTCTCTCCGTCCCTCTCTCTCTCTCTGTCTCTCTCTCTCTCTCTCTGTCTCTCTCTCTCTCTCCGTCCCTCTCTCTCTCTCTGTCCCTCTCTCTCTCTGTCCCTCTCTCTCTCTCTGTCTCTCTCTCTCTCTCTCTCTACAGATCCAGTTCTACTGCAATACTCCCACTGCTCAGGAACTATGGATGTCAGGAAATCAGGCAGGACAATTTCCTCTTGCAGTAAGTAATGCCAGCATGTTGGAGCGGAGGTGCAGAGGGGAGCGGCAGGTTAGACGGGTAGGATTCTGTACTGGGACAATCTGATTACACTGACCCCATGCTGCTGTCTCCAGTCCTGGGCCTGGGCCTGTCATGCTGAGCAGCGGCAGGGTTATGGATCTAAGATGAGCTGGGGCTGGATGTGGCTGGCTGAAGGATGCCAGGGGATCCCTGGGATACTGTACTCAGCAGCACACACTACTGTATAGACGGCCTCCTCCAGGAACACTACTCTCATCCCCACTTAGCAAAGAGATCTTCAGACAGAACGGAGGGAGTGGTAGAAGTGACTGGAAAAGAGGGCAGAAGAGGATGGAGGGAGGAATGGAGAAGGGATATGGTGATGGCAGACTGCCATAGGCTCACCCTAACAGTCAGTTTAATAACGAGGGGCAGAAAACAAAAACAGGACAAAAACAGTAGGATATGACACTGGAGTGACCCTGCAGTACACAGACGGCTTCATTTCACCTAACATTTAGATTTTTATTGAATATTAAAACATACAACCTACCTCCTGCAGTGAAGCCTCTCAACATTTACATTACATTCAGTCATCTAGCAGACTCCCATCCAGAGAGACCCACAGGAGCAACCAGGCCCAAGCTCCCAACCGCCAGGACACCAGCCACCCAAGACCCCCCTCCCCCCCCCCACACACACACACACACACACAGTTCCGAGAGCTGCCCCTCAACCATCCGAGACCCCCCCCACCAAACACACACACAGTATCAAATCATTTTTAGGTAACAATTAAGTACCTTACTATGATTGTTTTTAATAAAAACTAGCTGTTATTGGCAGAGAGGTTTGGAACTCTCTTTCTTATTGGTCTATTAACAAATTGTCACCAGGCAGGCCAAAACTCCATCCCACCAAAACAGGCTGACATTTCAGGCGGTCTTTTCAAACATCTCTTACACTAAAAGGGCATTGTCTTCTTCACACTATTATTTCAACCTCATAGTGTGGAAATATAAAACACACAGAAAACACACGTTTCTGACTGCACTGGGCCTTTAATAATGTGTTGTCTCAGCATGTCCACTTCTGATTCAAGGCCTCTCGGGCTGTGGTTTGGGGTGCAGAGTGGAAGACACCTACGCACAACACTTCAGGGATTGGTTTGAATAGCTGCCTTTTAGCCTCCGTCCGTCCTTCATTCAAATACTTGTCTTAACAACATCTCTTAATAAATCATTTTGACATCATCGCTATAACATGTTTTCTTGTGGAATACTGTAAATAGCAGCTCATACTTTGACATCATGTCCCTTCCTTTTGGAGAGGATCCCTGACGGGGGTTTTGGGAGGGCAGGAGTGGGAAGTAGACGGAAGGAGAGGCGCTGCACCCGGCCAAAGCAATCCGATATCATCACTCTTTCATTTGGCTAGCAGCCTTTCCCAGGTAGTATCACAGTGACTGTGCAGAAAGAGTAGGGCTTTTCATTACGCTTGGAAACCCTGAGGGTCACAGAGAGGAGGGGAGGGAGATGGAAGCTATGATGCCGTCATTCACCTATAAGGAAGTAGTCAAAATTTGCAAAACAACGCCCTAAAACCCATTATAGGCCAACGTAGCTATTCTGAGGCAGACTGAGCACTGTCTATGAGTCAACAATGACGATGTGGTTAAACTACTACACCATGCGTGTTTTTTAAGGTAGAACGGTTCTAATAACAGTTGCTCTGGCAGGTCATTTAGTGCCTACGTCAGTGTGACAGTGCTAACTATATTTAGCCACCTTGCTGTGGTTACAGAGAACAGAAACAGGGAGGAGAGGGTTTGGATGAGGGTCCAACTCAATGGCCCGTAACACAGGTGCTCCGCTTGGAACCAGCCAAGTACAGGCGGTGACATCATCTCTGGTTAAACGTTGATAGCTCCTCAAGTCTACTGGATTACTGAGCTTGGTCAGTACGAGTGAGTCACTGAAACACAACAGTCCAAGTGTGGGGCGAACATACACACACGAGTACGCACATAGGCGCACACACAAATGCATGCATGTTAGGTACACACACAAGCACAGACACACACACACACACACACACACACACACACACACACACACACACACACACACACACACACACACACACACACACACACACACACACACACACACACACACACACACACACACACACACACACACACACACACACACACACACACACACTGGGGTCAAAGCAAGAGAAATTGGACGTATGTAAATTGGGCTTGTGTAAAACTACATATGCATTGGGTTTCATCCTTCGACACCAATAAATGACATAATGAACCACATCAGTTAGCGCGGAACAACACGTGTAAACAGTAAGCCACCGCATGGCAGCAATTAACATAAATCTCAGCCATAAAAGGCATAGAAAACAGCGTGAAACGTAATTGAGCAGAACCACGGTAACTGTAGGTTACAAAGCGCGAGGCTAGGAGGACAATGCACATCGAGAAATCATTTCAGAAAAGTGTCTAGCATCTCTGTCTGCTCTGCAAATTCATCAAAAGCTGTGAAAGATGTGCTGCGTTATGGTTGGAGCCTCTTCCAGTCCGACTAACATTTCACTGTGTCAGAGGGTTTTCGCTCTCCGCCTTGGGTGCTCCTCTCTCTCTCTCACTATTTTTTTCTCTCTCACCTCTCTCTCGCTCTCTCTCGTCTCTCTCTCTCTCTCTCTCTCCCTCTCTCACTCTCTCACTCTCTCACTCTCTCTCCCTTTCTCTCTCTCTTTCCAGCTCTCCATCCTTAAAGAGAAAGTTTCCATTGGCATAGACCTCCCTCTGAGAAACCATTCTCCTCTCCCCCTGTTAAAACCAAACAACTGCTCAGCATTAAGGTGTGGATCTGTCATTAGTTAACTCTCCTGCAGAGGAGACCATTTGTTATTGTACGAGTGGTATTTGCACAAGTCGTATCTTTGGAGAGAAACAGTATTTCTGCGGCTTTTCCCTTTCCCGGTCTGAGTGGATCCAGTTTCCCCTGGCCTGCCCCTGGCTCGGTCACCTAATTCACATTTTGTAATCAGGGTTTCTGAATTCCCTGGAAACTTGACCCGGCAATGAAGGCCTCACAGTGAATTCTCTGAAGATCACACTGGATCTATGCTGGACACATTCTGCACCATTCCAAGGAAACAACAGAGATGATGGTGGAGGTTTGGTTTGTGTCTGGCAGGAGGGTGAGAGAGAGGGGGAGAGAGGGAGAGAGGGAGAGAGAGAGAGGGGGGGGGGAGAGGTGGTGTCGGGCAAGTAGGATGGAAAGAGAAAAGGAGGACATGCAGTAGGAGAAAAAGGGAGAGAGAGAGTGAGAGAAGAGAGATAGAGGGAGAGAGGTATACAGTGCCTTCGGAAAGTATTCAGACCCCTTGACCTTTTCCACATTGTGTTCTGTTACAGCCTTATTCTAAAATATCTATATTTTTTAAATCCTCAGCAACCTTAACACAATAACCCGTAATGACAAAGTGAAAACATGTTTTTTGAAATTTTTGCAAATGTATTCAAAATAAAAAACTGAAATACTTTATATACATAAGTATTCAGATCCTTTGCTATGAGACTCGAAATTGAGCTCAGGTGCATCCTGTTTCCATTGATCATCCTTGATGTTTCTACAATTTGATTGGAGTCCACCTGTGGTAAATTCAACTGGTTGGGCATGATTTTGAAAGGCACACGTCTGTCGATATAAGGTCCCACAGTTGACAGTGCATGTCAGAGCAAAAACCAAGACATGAGGTCGAAGGAATTGTCCGTAGAGCACCGAGACAGGATTGTGTCGAGGCACAGATCTGGGGAAGGGTACCAAAACATTTCTGAGGCATTGAAGGTCCCCAAGAACACAATGCCTCCACCATGCTTAAATGAAATAAGTTTTGAACCACCAAGACTCTTCCTAGAGCTGGCAGTCCGGCCAAACTGAGCAATCTGGGGAGAAAGGCCTTGGTCAGGGAGGTGACCAAGAATCTGATGGTCACTCTGACAGAGCTCTAGAGTTCCTCTGTGGAGATGGGAGAACCTTCCAGAAGGTCAACCATCTCTGCAGCACTCCACTAATAAGGCTTTTATGGTAGAGTGGGCAGACGGAAGCCACTCCTAAGTAAAAGGCACATGACAGCCCGCTTGAAATATGCCAAAAGGCACCTAAAGACTCTTAGACCATAAGAAACAAGATTCTCTGGTCTGATGAAACCAAGATTGAACTATTTGGCCTGAATGCCAAGCGTCAAGTATGGAGAAAACCTGGCACCATCCCTACGGTGAAGCACAGTGGTGGCAGCCTCATGCTGTGGGGATGTTTTTCAGTGGCAGGGGAGACTAGTCAGGATCGAGGCAAAGATTAACGGAGCAAAGTACAGAGAGATCCTTGATGAAAACCTGCTCCAGAGCACTCAGGTCCTCAGACTGTGTTCACCTTTCAACAGGACCCTAAGCACACAGCCAAGACAATGCAGGAGTGGCTCTGAATGTCCTTGAGTTGCCCAGCCAGAGCCAGGACTTGAACCCAAATGAACATCTCTGGAGAGATCTGAAAATAGCAGTGCAGCAATGCTCCCCATCCAACCTCACAGAGCTTGAGATGATCTGCAGAGAAGAATGGGAGAAACTCCACAAATACTGGTGTGCCAAGCTTGTAGCGTCATACCCAAGAAGACTCGATGCTGTAATCGCTACTAAAGGTGATTCAACAAAGTTTTGAGTAAAGGGTCTGAATAGTTATGTAAATGTCATATTTCCTTTTTTTATTTTTAATAAAATAGGAAAAAAATCTGAAAACCTGTTTTCGCTTTGTCATTATGCGGTATTGTATGTAGATGGTCTTTTCCCCTTCATCAATGTAATCATTTTTAGAATAAGGCTGTAACATAACAAAATTTGGAAAAAGTCAAGGGGTCTGAATACTTTCCAAATGCTCTGTAAGGGGAGAAGGGGGGGGAGGGGGGGGGGGTTGCGAGGGAAAGAAGCCTTAGCTTGGAGGTGTCAGGGACCAGATAAGTCCTGTTTAAACATTGACTGGAACAGACTGAAGAATGTCAACAGACACCCAGTACCCAGGTCTCTGTGATGTGAGCTGGGCTGCTAGGCAGGCAGGCACACAGTCCTGAAGGAACTATTAATTACTGCCACTAGACAACAAGCAGTGACAACAAGTTGAAGTGATCGACTGAATTGGTGGCCAGTTAATCAGAGATCATACTAGGGCTTACTGTATAAGATGGTGAGGGAGGCATGGATCTCTCACACAGTGTGTTGATTATCACTGATATATATCAGTGATAATCAATATATATATACAGTATATATATATATTTATAAACTGGGTGGTTTGAGCCCTGAATGCTGATTGGCTGACAGCTGTGGTATATCAGACCGTATACCACGGGTATGACAAAACATTTATTTTTACTGCTCTAATTACGTTGGTAACTAGTTTATAACAGCAATAAGGCAACACGGGGGTTTGTGTTACGTGGCCAATATACCACGGCTAAGTGCTGTATCCAGGCACTCAGCGTTGCGTTGTGCTTAAGAACAGTCCTTGGCCATATACCACACCTCCTTGTGCCTTGTTGCTTAAATATACTGCATATATAGACCAGGTGAATCAAATCAAATCAAAGTTTATTTTTCACGTGTGCCGAATACAACAGGTATAGACTTTACAGTGAAATGCTTACTTACAGGCTCTAACCAACAGTGCAAAAAAAGGTATTAGGTGAACAATAGGTAAGTAAAGAAATAAAACAACAGTAAAAAGGCAGTGAAAAATAACAGTAGCGAGGCTATATACAGTAGCGAGGAATCCAGGTGAAAGCTATGATCCCTTAGTGATGTCACCTGTTAAATTCACTTTAAATTAGTGTAGATGAAAGGGAGGAGACAGGTTAAAGAAGTATTTTTAAGCCTTGAGACAATTGAGACATGAATTGTGTGTGTGTGTCATTCAGAGGGTGAATGGGCAAGACAAAAGATTTAAGTGCCTTTAAGTGCAAAGCTGCTGGGTTTTTCACGCTCAACAGTTTCCTATGTGTATCAAGAATGGTCCACCACCCGAAGGATATCCAGCCAACTTGACACGACTGTGGGAAGCATTGGAGTCAACATGGGCCAGCATCCCTGTGGAATGCTTTCGACATGCAATATTAGGAAGGTGTTCCTAAGCTTTTGTACACTCAGTGGGCCCCCCTCAATGTACAAGCAGGGAATTTAAGCTCATTTCCTGCAATTCTACACATATTTCCATGGGGAAGTAAGAACAATGTTCAGTGTTATATCTCATCTCATGCCATTCTACACATTTTGCCATGAGGCTGAGAGAAAATGTTGCAGTTTTACAGCTCATTTCGTGAGCCTCTGCACACTTTGAACTCAATACCCAATCATTGCATCTAGATGTGTCCCAACCAGGACATCCTTTAGATCAGCTAAACCACAACCTGGCTGGACAGACCGAACGCTAAGACCAGGGGAGTCCTCCCAGAACTCCCCTCAGACAGCCCAGTGAGTTTCTCAGGGAAAGGCCTACACGTTTTAGGGATTGACTCCCACTGTTTGCCCAGAATTTTGACGCTGCGACTCAAAGTCAAGATGAGAAGTTTCCCAAGGCATCTCAGCCATAACTATCTCTGGCCTGTTCAGCCCAGAGCAATTCCTTATGTATGACCGACACTCATTGCTCATGGACTGGAGGAGTTATGGTATATTACATAGTGGAGTGTAAGGAATTCAGACAGTGCATAATGTGGTTGTTTCACAATGAGGCACTTGCTGTACTGTATGGAAAAATGCTAAACCCAAGACACATTTAGTTGAGGACAATCCAGTCTGTTTGGAATGAAAACGATGTATTATTTAATCCTTATACATAAGCCCACAGCTCAGTGGCTCTTATCAGTGACTCTTATTAGTGACTCTTATCAGTGACTCTTATCAGTGACTTATCCTACCCTTCAAAAGGCAGTCTATATTCTACATTGTACGACAAACAGAATGAGGCGTATGGATCTTGTCGCGCATCTTACAGTCAAGAGAATTCAGTAGTGTTTTGAATTCCAATCCATCATTGAACAGTTGCAGACTTGCACATTGAATGCAACTATGTAGTTGGCAGAGTGTGTGATATGTGGGGGAGTATGTTAAGTGTAAGTACATTAGACCATGTGTTTTGTTAGTTTGTTACGTGCCAATTTTGTAGACTTTATTATCTTTGACAGGATGTGGCGTGGGAGTAGGTCTACCGTAGCAGTAGCTCATCTGTACTCACTCTGACGGAGGGGGGCTAACCCACATGGTGCTATGGTTACCCGTGGTGTAATGATTAGTCCAAAGCGTTTTGCAAAGGAACTCCAAACTAAAACGTTTTGCAACGAAAACAAGACTTTCTATTGGACAAATTCAGGTAGGTCCCTCCCCGTTTCATTTGCTTCTGTTTGGTTCTGTTTGTATTCTAGTTAATTTAACACCCCCCCTGGGCTTCAGGTGTGTAGAGCTAGTCTGCTATCTTGGTGCTGACCCAGTGGCTGCAATTACAGGCAAACAGAAAGGGAGGGGGCTGGTGGCGGGGTGAGTCACATACCTCCATCTCAACTGGTTGGGACTGTTAAGGATGATTCTGTTACGTTCAATGGTGGATTGCTGATGCTATGTATTGGCTATTGAGAGGCTTTGAAGACACCGGTCGGTCATATTGGCTCTCCCCAGTATGATCAGTCCTCCATAGGAATGAATGGAATTCTACAGTATTTCAATTAAATGTTTCAAGGACAAAATTACACGTATTTAAGCATTTTCTTGTCATTGGGCGGATAGTAACATTAGTCATCTAAAAAAATTATACTTTAAGGAAAAAAAATATTTTGTATTTTATTATTTGTATGTTTAGCTCAAATAATATAATTTAAAAGTATGCATTAAGGTGTCTGTAATAGAATAAATATGGCAAAAACAAAAGCACACGTTAATACATCAATTTCTATAGCTTCCAAAATATTTATTGTAAATGGTGGGGGAATGCCAAGATGGAGGCATAGTGTCTTCTACACAGCGCCCCCTATCAGTCATCTAGTGTATATAAATAATTGGTTTCCGCTGTATCCTCCACAACCTTCTAAGGTAGTGAAGTATTCTTCTGAGACAGCATAATATAAAAAACATGTTTTATTTCAGATGGCTGTCTATCCTGTCTTTCCATTTATAATCTAATGCTACATTGTAGGTTTTGCAGAATATATTGTTGTTGAAGCCAGGTATTTGCCCCTCTATTTCTTCAAGCGATATTCTGATTTTAAATGTTTTATCTTTTCTGGTTGGATTCAGTCTCTCCCCTTTAACTGTCCTAATTGCACCATTTTTATAACCTCTGATGATCAGGGATTGAGTCTGTTGGACAGGATCAGCTTGAGTAAAGTGAGATGTAGAATCACTGTTCTAAAAATAGTTTTCTCTGCCAAATAATAGGCTTTGCGCAATTAAGACTCTTAACTACCACTACCCTGGTTTAGGAGATTCCCCCCCCCCCACCAAACACTCACGCACAACCAGACATTGAATGATTAATTGGAGACAGCTTGTGTCAATTGAAGAGCATTACCTAGAAGTTTCTGCCTGCAGCAAACCCAGTGGATAATGCTGGAAAATACTGGTCAAAGAAAAATAAAATAAAAAAGAAAATAAAAAACCGCCTGGCCATATTTATAACAACATACGTCCTTATCTTCCTCACCATCATCATCATCATTAGAGTTGAAAGGCAATATCTTGTTGTTCCAGGGGAGCCCTGTTAGTGAATGCATTCAGTGATGCCTCTATTCATTTTAGGCCTACAAACAAACCAACCAGGACACCTTTTAGTGGCCTAATAGTGCATGCTGCTTGCTCAACCGCAGTAAGGGCTCAGGAGTTTTTGACAAAAGTCTCAAATGCTCTGTTCTGTGTATGTTCAGAGTGAATGAATAAGCAGGCTACATGTAACCAAACAGCTGCGCTAGAGTGGAGACTCGAATAGGGTGTTTCTGTACTTGGAACCAGAGCTCCAATTGCTCTGAGGAGCGTTTCGCGGCAGGTTGACATAATGCAATTTTACAACATCCAGAGTCTCGCTTTCACTAATGAAGCAACCCGCTATATGCACACAGAGAGAGAGCGAGCGAGAGAGAGAGATTATAAACAGAGTAGTGGTAGAAATTACCCATAGAGACATCTGTAAAGTCTCTATGGGTAATTATATGGGTAGTATTATATGTGCAACTTCAGGTAGCTCAGAAAAACATGTTGCACACATTACAACGAAAATTACATTTCCACAACTTTAGAAAAAGCCAAATAAACAACCAAACGACATGGGTTCGTTTGCAAGGGACTATGAATGACTAAGCCATCCTTGATGTAGACGGAATTTGTTATGAAGGTGAGAGACATAAATATTCAAACGTCTGTGTTTTAAAGGAGGGTGTAAACATGGTGAGCTTGGGTGAGGACATACTCATTCTAAATGATATGATCATTTTGACTGTTTTTATCTCCAGCGCTGTCATTACAAAACAAGTCATCCTCCTCAACAGTTGCAGTGCAACTGTTTCAACCGTTTCTTGAGTTCCAGATGTCCCCCAGAAAAAAGTACACGTTGTAATGTAAGTTCCTGGGCTGCTGTCTCCCCCTATGGGCATGTACATTTTGTTGCCAGTAAAATAATAATTGATTTGGTATGAATCGAATAAACATTATTATATGTCTTAGTAACTTATCTGCGGTGGCCTTTGTTTGCCGCACATAAAATAGCCTAGGGCAGGGTCACTACAGACTATCCTTGATTGTATGAAATACTTTCGATATGGGATTTCTCGTGCATACAATCTCAGTTATAATGGACCTATTTGCATGACTTCATCCTCAATGTTTTTTTTCGTCAACTATTTGCTTTTTATTTTCAGTTTTCACTGGTTTAACTTTGAAGGTGCGAGTAAAAAAAATACGTTAATAGCCTGATCTATGATTTAAGAATACAAACACATCTTTAAAAAACGACATCTATTTCCGTACGTGAATTATTATGCCTATATCAATATTGTACACAAAATGTATAAGTGTCTATGCATAGCCTGTGTGTGTGGAGGGGAGGGATTTAATTCCTTCAGTTCGTCATTCTCAGTCGGTCGACCAATCATATTCGGGTATTCTGTAGCCGCACAGTAACTCACTTATAAAGTCCGCTTGCAAAGGATTTCAGTTCAAAGCACGTACACGTTCTGGGGATACTATTTGACTGGATCATTTTCTCTTTTTACCTAAACAATTTACAGCAAATCATCAGCTGTTGCTCGAGTGTGGAGACGCCTGCAAACAAGACAAGGTTATTATACCATTTTTCAGAAAGACATATGCATAAAGACATTATTTCTCCAAACGGCGTTGTGCAGTTGACAGCCTCTTTGCAGGAGCAAAGAGCGTCTACTGTTACTTTTTCTCCACTTTTGGACATTTGAAAGACTTTGGCCGTACTTTCATATTTCGTGCGTAATTGTTAGACAACATTTTTCGTATGAATCTACTCGACCCCTTCCTGAAAATGACAGACGAACAAGACAAATGTCTCTCAGACGCACCGAGTCCGAGCATGTCAGAGGACTCTGTGGGATCTCCGTGCCCGTCCGGGTCTGGCTCCGACACCGAGAACACCAGACCGTCAGAGAACGGACTGCTGATGGGTCCGGACGGTCCCCTCGTCGAGTTCAAGAAAGACGACGATGACAAATTCCCCGTATGCATCCGCGACGCGGTGTCCCAGGTCCTGAAGGGCTACGACTGGACCCTGGTGCCAATGCCAGTCCGAATGAACGGATCTAGTAAGAACAAGCCCCACGTCAAGAGACCGATGAACGCGTTTATGGTTTGGGCGCAAGCCGCCCGGAGAAAGCTGGCTGATCAGTACCCGCATCTCCATAACGCTGAGCTGAGCAAAACTCTGGGGAAACTGTGGAGGTGAGTCTCAGTCCTCTCTCTCATTACTCCCACATTTGTATTTCGAGTGGCAACGCGTCTGTGGTTTTATTACCTAAAAAAGTTTCTATTCCATTCTACTTTTACGCACACATGTTAACTCGATACTGTGATCTTACGTAAATGAACCTTTGAAATAAAAAGGTATGTTATGCTGCATTAAAATAGGAAACTATTTTGCTGTCAATTGGATATTTTATTTACTCATGTATCCATTTGCCTTTTACGCACAGGCTACTCAATGAGGGTGAGAAGCGTCCGTTCGTGGAGGAGGCAGAGCGATTGAGGGTACAGCACAAGAAAGACCACCCTGACTACAAGTACCAGCCCCGGCGGAGGAAGTCCATGAAGAACGGACAAAGCGAGTCTGATGACGGCAGCGAACAGACGCACATATCGCCAGGCGCGATCTTCAAGGTGCTCCAGCAAGCTGACTCTCCAGCCTCTAGCATGGGAGAGATGCACTCCCCCGGAGAACACTCCGGTAAGAAGAGCGATAATGCTTTGTGCCTATTGCAATGGTCTCATTCAGCATGTGTTCGTCAATGTATACACAGTATTTGACACATTTACTGCTGCTAGACTTTTTATAACAATACATGTGTGTGAAGGTATATTATGTGAACAGTTTATTAGTAATACTATCAGATATGTTCTCTGAGTTTAACTTGATATCTAGATTCATTTGACCACTTGCAAAGCTCTTATGTTTTCCTATTCAATTACATCCAAGGGGTCTGCTCTTGCTCTGAGATTTGCATCACAGAAAGCCTATATGTATTTTATGTGTAACCCCTTCTCTCCCTCGCTCTCTTAGGCCAGTCCCAAGGGCCCCCCACCCCTCCTACCACCCCTCCTACCAAGACGGACATCCAGGTGGGCAAGGTGGACCTGAAGCGGGAGGGCCGCCCCTTACATGAAGGCACGGGTCGCCAGCTCAACATCGACTTCCGGGACGTGGACATCGGCGAGCTGAGTAGCGACGTCATCTCCCACATCGAGACCTTCGATGTCAACGAGTTTGATCAGTACCTGCCTCCCAACGGTCACCCGGGTGCTCCTGGCGCTGCCACTGGCCAAGTCTCCTACACCGGTACCTACGGCATCAGCAGCTCTGTGGTCAGCCAGGCAGCAGGGGGTGCCACAGGGCACAGCTGGATGACCAAGAGCCAGCAGCAGCAGCAGCAGCAGCACTCCCTGACCACGCTGGGTAGTGGAGGGGAGCAGAGCCAGAACCAGAGGACCCCCACACACATCAAGACAGAGCAGCTGAGCCCCASCCACTACAACGATCAGCAGARCTCCTCCCCYCCRCAGCACGTCAMYTACGGCTCCTTCAACCTGCARCACTWCAGCTCKTCCKCCTACCCCTCCATCACCCGSGSCCAGTATGACTTTTCTGACCACCAGGGCGGCACCAACTCCTACTACAGCCACGCAGCCGGGGGCCAGGGCTCAGGGCTCTACTCCTTCAGCAGCTACATGAGCCCCAGCCAGAGGCCCATGTACACCCCCATCGCAGACACAACCGGGGTGCCCTCCGTACCCCAGACCCACAGTCCTCAGCATCACTGGGACCAGCAGCCAGTGTACACACAGCTCTCCCGGCCCTGAGGACACCATCATCTACACGAACACACACTTACATAGACTGATAGGCACGTCCATCTTGCAGAGGGAGACTTTGTCACAACATTCCACCATTAGTTCCCAGGAAACAGACACTTGAATTTCCAACAGAGGAAGAACACAACAGAGTAGGTGAAGGAGAGCTGGACTTGTAGGAACTGAAACTAGATCAGAATAGCTCACAACAGGCCTTTTAAATTTGTTTTGAAGAAATATATTTTTTAGCAAGAACAGAAAAAAAGCATTGAGAAATCCTCTGTGAGGACTTAATAAACTGTCCAATTTGTAAGTCGCTCTGGATAAGAGCGTCTGCTAAATGACTTAAATGTAAATGTTAAATGTAAATGTTTATATTTTTAATAGGTACTGTGTATGTTTTCTTACCTTTTTTACTCTGGCAGTTTGTTTTTTGGGGGGATATTTTTGTAGAAAAAGCTTTATTTGTATCCAGTTCAGCAGGAAACCACTCTGTCGTGCAGTTCTCTATTCCATGGCTTCAATTCTCTGGTGGAATTTTGTACAGGCAGTAAATCTCTATCCTTTTTTGGTTGTGTTTGTTTCCTGCAGTGCATTCTGCTTACAGTATATGTTCTGTGCCATCCAACAAAATAAATTACATTTGTATTTGTGGAGTTTAGGGTTTCTCCATCAATGATTTCTCATGATTATAACACGTTCTTAGATGTAAGAGGCACATGCTGTGAATGGCAACGAAATAAGTTTTGACTTTATCGTTTTGTGTAGGAGATTCCAACCTTTTTGCACCATTAGTGCCTAGTATATCAGCGGTTGGGTGGAAGGGTGTTTGTGGGTGTGCTACAGACATATTATAGAAGAGAGAAGCCACAGCTGAGATTATACTTACCGTCTGACAGCATGTGTTTGACAGCCACAGGAAGTGCCCTTTGACCTCTCGGGTGTCCCCTGCAGTCCATCACCACACCAGTGTCATTTTACAGCCCTCCTGCCTGCTCCGACCCCCTCTGTCTTAACCCTTTAATTTATTTTTTAAATTAATTATTATTTAGCATTTTCTTCTTTAATTGATACGTTATACAACAAATTAATTTGTCTTAAAAATAAATTATCTTCTGGATATTAAATGTCATAAATCTGTCTTTTTAGCCGAGTGGGTACTTTAAAAAGGGTACAAACTGTAATCATGTTTTATTTATCGTATGTAAAATGTTTCTATTTTAAATGTTTTATTTGTCATTTTATTGCTATCTAGTTGTGTACGGATTATTTTTAATTGTGAATTTCTTGAGTTTGGATTCTAAACTATGGCTGAAAGAACTGGAAATATGTTTTTTTCTCATATGGACAAAGTTTTTACAGTTATTTTTATGCTGTGGCTGATATGCTTTATTAGAGGTACGTACCAGCATTCCTGTCTTCTCTGAGGAACAGTTTTTTTCTACGTCCTGCCACATACTATCTCAGTAATGATGTTTCTTTCTAATGCGTCTGAGGGACTTCTCGTTTTCTTCAGCTAGCTTAACATGTTACTGTACTTTCTTAAAAATAAGCTTACCTTTTGTATTGTATTTGCAATAAAAGAGAAAATACGTTAGAAACAAAATGGTTGTTGATATTTTATTGCACATAACATGACCTACTTATTAAATAGGGTTGGGGGACAAATACTCTCTAGTTAATTGGATAAGCATTATGTTACATAACATGGCATCTATATTTTGGAATTCATAACATTTATACCAACCATAACTTTTATCCCCCCCACATTCTGAAATTGCTGCCCCCCCCCCAGTTTTATCATTGGAATGTGATACAAAATGAGGCAACCGTGTGTTTTAGGACCATGAGTACGCCTCCGAGTGGTCGGGCAGGCTGTTAGGAGTGTTTATTCGACTGGGGGGAAAAAATATATATGTATATATTATGTCCCCCCCCCCACTTCTAAAAACAAAGTTGTGCCCCTGATACCAACCCAATATCAACATCATCGTTTTATTGAGACAGAGACGTAGACAGAAAGAGTTAAAGATGGAGACCCTGAAAGAAGACTCTTGTTCTCATTTATTTTCTCATGCTTTCTCTTCTGTCAGCTGTCGCAGCAGGGGGTCCCTCCCCCCCTCCAGTCTGCATGTTGTTAGACTCTGGATCTTTGCTGGGGGAGGCTACTCGGCAGAAAAAAACGTGAAAAAAAACTTGAATTAATTTCAAATTTAAAGCAGGGGACTTTGCGTCCCTGCCAGCAAAGCTCTCTTTAAAGATATTCAGTGCTGCCATCCTTTAAAGGTCAACTGAAGGAAATGTTGACTAGCTTCACCACACCAGTGAACCAAGTGCCATTTTCTTATTTTTTAATACTATAAATCACACCTTTTGGAAGCTATTGTGATTGTTGAAACCACAATGTAATAGTATTTACACATGGCATAGGAGGGCCATAAAATAAGATTTTATCCATGTTATTGTATGTTTTCAATATCAGAATCATTATCAGCCTCATTGTTTGACCCAATTTAGTTTTATATGGCTTCCATCCTTGTTTTTGATCCATCTAATCGTTTGCATCTTTTTGAGAGATGTACCGTATGTTGATTCTGGCAACTGTGTTTTCCTTTTGTTTTTACTTTGCAAACATCATGCAAAGCCAAATCCCCCGTGGCGTAGGGTGGAGAAGTGAGAGTGACATCGACATTGCGTTCGGCCTTTTCAGTGTGAGAGAAAAATGTCACTTGCTAAAGTGAAACTACCACTTTAGCTGAAGTATCCACTTTCCCTTGTATTTAATGTAATTACCATATTATTTTGCCGTCAATGACATTTACATAATTATTATTATTATCATATTACATGATCTGGCTGTACACTTATAACTCATTGGCTGATCAAGGTGGGAGGAGATTATCTAGCACCTATATCCAGCAATCTGATTGGAAGACATTAGTTTGGCACCGGACAGGTAGGAAAGAGGAGGAGGCAGAGAAGAGAGCAATGAGCAACAGAAAGGGTGAGAGAGGGAGAGAGATGACTTCAGTTGAAAGCAGCAGCAGGACACATCTGAAAAAGACATCAGTATCCCTGCTCTTCTAACGGGGAAATTGTAGGACTTGGGAGTGGACAGGTGACATGTTACACATGTATGTTTTCCCCGCCAGTGCGATCCCAGGCCAAGTCACATGCTAGGGTGTATGGGCTCAGTCCCAACAGCGCACTGAAATAAGATGAATGGTCTCGACCTGTGACAAGACATGTTGCTTAGCATAATCCTCAACCCATCAACCAATCTTTATCGGGCTGCCTTGTCGGCGTAGACCTATGTCTTATTTCTGACCAATCGTAGTGCGAGTAGAGCATGACCATATGCAGCTGTCCAATCCAATCCTCCAACGAGAAGAGACTCAGTAGCGTAGATCTGTTAACTATAGAAATCATCGCTTTGTATGTTAAGTATGACACTGTAAAAACATTGTTATTATGGAAATAGTTACGTTTATTTGATCGGCACCACCGCTTGAAAGGGGAACTCAGGGCAACTCAAGAGACTGAGATCACGGGTGACTAAACAGACACCTAACCGTTTGAGTGGAACTAATCATATAGTCAGCTGCTCTGAGGGACAGGTCTAACTACAGCCCCACTACTGATAACCATACGATACCCTATAGCCATGATACTGGTGACAGTGAAGGACCAAATCAAATGTATTTATAAAGCCCTTCTTACATCAGCAGATGTCACAGAATCCCAGCCTAAAACAGCAAGCAATGCGGATGTAGAAGCATGGTGGCTAGGAAAAAGTCCCTAGAAAGGCAGGAACCTGGGAAGAAACCTAGAGAGGGGTGGCCAGTCCTCTTCTGGCTGTGCTAGGTGGAGATGATAAGAGTACATGGACATTATTAAAGCCAGATCCTTCTTCAAGATGTTTAAACGTTCATAGATGACCAGCAGGGTCAAATAATAATCACAGTGGTTGTAGAGGGTGCAACAGGTCAGCACCTCAGGAGTAAATGTCAGTTGGCTTTTCATAGCCGAGCAATCAGAGGTCGAGAGAGAGAGGTCGAGAGAGAGAGAGGGAGAAGAGAGAGAGAGAGAGAGGTGAAGAGAGAGAGGATACGAGAAGAGAGGTCGAGAGAGAGAGGTCGAGAGAGAGAGGTGAGAGAGAGAGAAAGAGATGAGAGAGAGAGCGAAAGGATTAGAGTAGAGCATACTTAATGTCACACAGGACACCAGATAAGACAGGAAATTCACCAGATTAGAACAGACTGACCTAGCCCTCCGGACAGCATAGATACTGGAGGCTGAGACGGGAAATTGGGGGGGGGGTTGGTGGACATGTGGCCCTGTCCGGAGTACAAACAGGCAGGAATATAACCCACCCACTTTGCAAAGCACAGCCCCACACCACTAGAGGGATATCAACAGACCACCAACATACAGTACTACTGAGAGAGCAAGGCTGATGTATAGACCAAGATCTCCTCTACCGCACAATCCAGAAGGTGGGGGTTGCAAAACCGGACAAGAAGATCACATCAGTGACTCAACCCACTCAAGTCGAATATAGCGAAAAAGCCCACAATCAGTTCCTGTTCACTTCAGGATCTCTGGTGAGTAGAAAAGGAAGTTGGCTGTCTGAAAAGCTCCCACGGCACCTGAGTGGTGGAGGGGTGAGTACCCCCTAACAAAGAAAATGCCATCTTAAATGATATCCATTATGATGTGTCAATAGGCTTGTGCAGCGTTCAACTGCCCAGACACACAAACCTTCCCTCCATCTTAATATTACGCCGTCCTATAATTACCACCCAGCTCAACTAGCACAGACACACAAAACCTTCCTCCATCTTTTTATGTACTGCGTCCTATAATTACCTCCAGACGTTCAACTAGCACAGACACACAAAACCTTCTCTCAATCTTTATATGTACTTGCGTCCTATAATTACCCCAGCGTTCAACTAGCACAGACACACAAACAACTTCCCTCCATCTTTTTATGTACTGCGTCCTATAATTACCCCAGCGTTCAAACTAGCACAGACACACAAACCCTTCTCTCCATCTTTATATAGTACTGCTCCTATAATTACCCAGCGTCAAACATGCACAGACACACAAACCTTCCCTCCATCTTTATATGTACTGTGTCCTATAATTACCCCAGCGTTCAACTAGCACAGACACACAAACCTTCTCATCTTTTATATGATACTGTGTCCTATAATTACCCCAGCGTTCAACTAGCACAGACACACAACCTTCTCTCTCATCTTTATATGTACTGCGTCCTATAATTACCCCAGCGTTCAACGTAGCACAGACACACAAACTTTCTCTCCATCTTATATGTACTGCGTCTATATTACCCAGCGTTCAACTAGCACAGACACACAAACTTTCTCTCCATCTTTATATGTACTGCGTCCTATAATTACCCCAGCGTTCAACTAGCACAGACACACAAACTTCTCTCCATTCTTATATGTACTGTGTCCTATAATAACCCCACAGCGTTCAACTAGCACAGACACACAAAAACTGTAAAGGTTTCTCTTCTGGGGTGAAGGAGAGGACCAAAATGCAGCGTAGCCAGTGCTCAACATGTTTAAATATTATAAGACAAGTGAACACTACAAACAACTTACAAAATAACAAACGTGCAAAACCGATACAGACCTATCTGGTGCAGAACACAAACACAGAGACAGGTAAAACCACCCACAACGAACACTGTGAAACAACCTACCATAAATATGACTCTCATATAGAGGAACGCCAAACACCTGCCTCTAATTGAGAGCCATACCAGGCAACCCTTAAACAACATAGAAACAGACAACATAGAATGCCCACCCAAACTCACGTCCTGACCAACTAACACATACAACAAACTAACAGAAATAGGTCAGGAATGTGACACAAACCTCTCTCATCCATTTATATGTAATAGTGTCCATAATTACCCCAGCGTTCAACCTAGCAAGACACACAAACTTCCTCATCTTTATATGTACTGCGTCCTATAAATTACCCAGCGTTCAACTAGCACAGACACAAAAACCTTCCCTCCATCTTTATATGTACTGCGTCCTATAATTACCCAGCGTTCAACTAGCAAAGACACACAAAACCTTCTCTCCATCTTTATATGTACTGTGTCCTATAATTACCCCAGCGTTCAACTAGCACAGACACACAAACCTTCCCTCCATCTTTTATAGTACTGCGTCCTATAATTACCCAGCGTTCAACTAGCACAGACACACACAAACTTCTCTCCATCTTTATATGTACTGTGTCCTATAATTACCCCAGCGTTCATCTAGCACAGACACACAAACCTTCCCTCCATCTTATATATGTACTTTGTCCTATAATTACCCCATTTCTGAGTTATGCGCTAGCAATTGTGTGGGTACAGAGCACATGACGGACTGGGTGAGGACCAGACCCAAACTTGGCTTATACACACACACACACACACACACACACACACACACAGCACACACACACACACACACACACACACACACACACACACACACACCCACAAACAACACACACACACACACACACACACACACACACTTACACACACACACACTTCCCAGAGGCCTGCAACAGCGGCGGAAGCAGGGACACTGGGTTTGGAGTGGCTCAATCCGTGGGCAGCATTCCCAGGAGAAGTCCATTAATATTCTGAACAGACGTCTCTATGGTAATCTGCCTCCGAGCCCAACGGGTGGTCCTTTTAAATGCAAAATTCCACACAATAAGAGAGAGATCCTGCCAACTTCCAACCCTTGGAAACTGAACGGCTATAGAATGCACAAATAAATAGATGAATAATGATTGGTTTTATGTGGGGAAAATACCAACAGAAGTTGTGGAAATATTAAGAAGTTGTTAACCCTTCGCCAACAGTTTCCGCACCACTGTGGAAATCTAATTAGCATAATAAAACATCCCCATCGAAATCCGTCTGTTTAAGCTGGAGATATCAGTTGTTTTGCATGGGCTGCGTCTCAATCCACCACATCCGCCGATATTGCCCCGCTGCAACTGCAGTGAAATGTGGCAATGCTAGAGCGATGTTTGTCAGACCATGCGACATCCCAAAAAATCGGTCTTCTCACAAAAACCTCTTTTATATATTTTTTATACCTTGAGAGGTCAAAATTCAAAATCAAATAGTTAAATGATCCTTGGTATGACCATCTTAAAACAATTCCATATAGCTACAGTACTGTAGTTAGCTTAGAACTGCTTATGTATGAGAAAAAGTTGACTAAATAAGAAAATGTCCTAATGAAATTAAATAAACATAATCAGTGTTCCATTGCCTAATAATAATAATAATAACTAAACAAATAAAAATTGTTAACAATTTTAAAACAATTTACATTTTAAAAAACAATACAAATTCTGAAGTAAACTCATTAAAACAATGGGAAGTAGCATTTAAGAATTCAGTAACAACCCTAAGGGCAAACTTGTTTGCTAATGTTGTTGTGCAAAGCCCACTGTATGAAAATCACATTGACTTTATGACGCTCTTGGGCTGCATTACTTACTGTATTCAGTCCAGTTCTCTTCACATTATCCAACTGCTTGCTGCTTTTGGCAACTTCCCCTTTCCCTGTCCCCTCTTGGAAACATCTAACCCCTCTGTCCCAGGGATGTTCTCCTCACTGCCCCCTCAGACTGCAGCAGGCCGCTGTCATTGTCCCTAGGGACCAGCACAATGGGGGCGACTTGACCCCCCCCCCCCCCCACACACATTTCCCCTCCTTTCAAAGTGGCCTGGCCTCCAGAAGGCACTGCCTGGACACAGAGGAAACTTACAGGCTTTTTTACTGCACTTTGACAGAGGCCTATGGAGAGGGCCGCTGGTCTCCCACGGCAACAGACACCCACACGAGCCAGAAGCAGTAGCCTATTAGACCAAAGTCTGGATATTGTGAGGTTGTGAGGACCATCAGGTGCTAGGCCTGTTTGTCTGGGCTCTTACACATGTGGGAGGATTTATAGGGTCTTGGTCCTTTTCGCTCTGTTTCTTACAATGTGGCTTTGAAAATCCTTGCTTGAGGGGGGTTGCATTAGGGTGGTTTGTTGAGTCCTGGAGCTGTGATGGTTCAACAGAGCCCACGGCATTTTCTTTTGAGGAGCTTTGCCAGCTTCGTGATGATACTAGCTACCGTAACTGAAAGTTAGCTAACTACTGTACCAGGATGTTAGCTAGCTAGTGTACAAGGATGTTAGCTAGCTAGTGTACCAGGATGTTAGCTAGTAGTGTACCAGGAAGTTAGCTAGCCTGCGTACCAGGACATAAGTAGCTAGTATACCAGGAAGTTAGCTAGCTAGTATGCCAGGAAGTTAGCTAGTTAGTATACCAGGAAGTTAGCCAGCTTGTACACCAGGTCGTTAGCTAGCTACTGTACCTGGAAGTTCCAAACCCATCTCCCCCTGTTTCTCTGTATCAATTCTAACAAAACTTGAGAGCGGACTGAACTTTTAGAATTGACATTCAACTTCTGTCTTGGGTCATAGCTCCACGTCCCAGAAAGACAGGTCAGAGGTTAGTCAGAAGATAGCTTTATGGGGCAATGGTGGCAGGCGAGGGAGAGGGTGAGAGGAGGAATTAGGGGGGCTCTTGGGGACTCTGAATGTTTGGGCGACGGGTCTAACACCAATGACAAAGCGCTGGGGTCTTCTGTGCTTTAGGGGTTAAGACAAATGGTCAATGGTAAAAATCCCTGAGTTAATTTCACAGGTTGGCCGACAGCAATGATTGCCAAAAAGGAGCAGAGCAGACCGAGCGCGACCATGGCAGTGCTCCCCCTACTCGGCCAGGACTGGGAGTGTTAATGGAGAGGAAACGACACACAACACACACACACACACACACATGAAGTTCATCACACAAGCACACACACGAGTACAGGAAACAACACCACACACACACAGCACACACAGGCACAACACTATCAACAGCACACGACACAGCACACAACACAGCGCACGACTAGGGCACAGCAACAGCACATCGGCAAGCAACACAAGGACGCACAAACACGCACTCTCTCTCTTCTCCGGTTGCCGCTTGCTGTTAGCCGTAATGATCTCTAATCGATCTCGGGCCAAATCTGGAAACATTTATGTATGGTTTATTCCCTAGTCTGGGATTCCTTAATGTACTGTTCAGTACTCTTTGTACAATGGTGTGGGCCTGGTTGCCTCTTTAAAACCTACACCTAACAACTTACCTCCAGAGCAAAACGCCTTGCCCCCTTCAGTGAACAGCCTCAAACACCCCACGTGAACAGACGTGCGACACACAAACCAGCCACCACATGAAAAGCCATGGTTGTTGTCCTTATAGAGTAGACTGGGGGTTTGGCACTCTTGACAGTATCCTATAGCAAATCACTATGAGCTGGAACGCTAGTCTGGTGTGGGCTTCTGGGCTAGCCACATTTAGGCCTCTGTGTTGCAGTACCGGGATCTGTGGGTTCTGCTGCACACACCTGGTTATACGTGGCCACTAGCACCACGCAGCGCCGCATCGAGAGGAGTGAGTGAGTGTGTGTGTGTGGTGGTGTGTGTGTGTAGTGTGGTGGTGGTGTGTGTGTGTGTGTGTGTGGTGTGTGTGTGTGTGTGTGTGTGTGTGTGTGTGTGTTAGAGAGTCTGCGTGTGTGTGGGAGAGGGGCTATGTAAACTCTGTTATAGTATCAATGGTATCTGGTATTGTTCAGACTATGAGCTGCACACACACACGTCGATCAAACAGCACAGAGTTATCACAGTGCTAGCACCCTCCAGCCCTTCAGAAAAGGAGCTTATTGCTATCATACAACAGTGGTACAGGGCTCTGAATCACGCTATGGTAATTCCTTAACGTTTTTTAGAGTGAGTAAGGATACATCAGAGAGTGACTGAATGGGAGGTAGGCCAACATGTCTTCAGCAGTCACTCCATGCGGAGATAAGACATTACCAAAGCAGGACTGTCTCATCTTTGTAATGTGCCTGATTGTTATTGGCTGTATTTTTTATGGAATTACACTAATGTCGAGATAAAGAAATGCCTCTTATACAATCCAAACCTTAGCGTTGGCATATTACTCTGTAATGACCAATGACAACATAATGGCAGAATAAATCATTCAGAAAAGTGAAAAAAGAAGCAATGGCCTCAAAATGTTTGATGCACCAAAAAACTATTCCCAATGATATTTATCCTGTTATTTCAACACTTGATATAACTACAGTGATGTGATGCCGAGGGAGTGGAGCATTCCTCCATTCTGACTGCACAGTCTCAGTCTAACTAACAAGACCTGCCACATGGGAAAAGATGGGGGAGAGCGAGAGAGAGACAGAGAGAGAGAAAAAGAGAGAGAGAAAGAGAAAATGAGAGTAGGGGGGAGAGAGAGAGCACAAGCCAAAGGAGAGAGGACGAGAGATGTGAGAAACTGAGTTTGTTAGAGTCTGCTAATGCAGCGTAAGAGGACGGCTCTGTTTTTTACATTGAGGGATGAAGTTCAATAACCTGCTGTGAAATTCTAGTAGAGGAGTCTGAGCGATGGAGGACAGAGACAGCGAGACACCGACAGACAGGTTTGAGGGATTAACACTCCAAACAGCCTACCCGACTGCTTGAAGGCATCCGCATGGTCCTAAAGCACACTGTTGCCCTGTTTTGTATCACATTCTAATGACAAAACTTGGGTGAACAAAAATGCAATTTCCCAGTGTGGGGGGGGGGGGACATGTCCCCCCTGTCTCCAGTGAAAGTTGCACCCCTGGGAATAAGTGTAGCAGATATTACTCACCTAAGCATGGTGGGGGGAACTCTTTCCATTAAAATACAGCACACGGGTACTTTAACCTTTGGTGGGAGCTTGCAACCTGGTTCACACAGGACACTGAGACGGGAATAACATACTACAAGGTCTCTTTTTAAAAGAAGATCCCAAATATTAAAAGGTACTTGGAAAAAGGAAAGATAATCAGATAACGAAAGCTCCCACTGTGATGTAGGCCTGTAGTACAGATTCAGTTGTAGTGGACTGTCACGACTTCCGCCGGAGTCGGTCCCTCTCCTTGTTCGAGCGGCATTCGTCGATCAACGTCACCTGCCTTCTAGCCATCGCCGATCCACTTTTCATTTTCCATTTGTTTTGTCTTTGTTTTCTACACACCTGGTTTCAATTCCCCCATTACATGTTCATTATTTAACCCTCTGGTTTCCCCCATGTTTGTGTGCGTGTTTGTTTTATTGTTCAGGCTTTTACAGACGGCTGGTATTTTGTTGCCGGGTTTTGTTATTACGCCCGTTTATTTCGTGGTACCGGTATTTTTCCCGCACCATAGTATTGTGTTTATACTGGTGTTGTCTTGTATTAAATACCTTGTCCAAGCATCTCAGCTCTCCTGCGCCTGACTCATTTCACCAGTTACCCACAGCCTTGACATGCACTCAATGGGCCGTGGCAAGAGGTCAGAGTTCTAGAGGAGTAGCGTCAAAGCCACCCGTAACATCCTCATAAGAACTGCAAGACAGAAAACTGGTGAAAGTATGATGTCTGAATCATTGGCGAACTCTGTTTGTCAGTCTATAGCAGGGCTCTCAACCCCTCTTCCTGGAGAGCTGCCATCCTGTAGGTTCACTCCAACCCTAATCTAGCACACCTGATTCTAATAATTAGGTGGTTGATAAGCTGAACCTGCCAAGAGTGTGCAAAGCTGTCATCAAGGAAAAGGGTGGCTATTTGAAGAATCTCAAATATAAAATGTACTTTGATTTGTTTAACACTTTTTTTGGTTACTACTACATGATTCCATATGTGTTATTTCAGAGTTTTGATGTCTTCACTGTTATTCTATAATGTAGAAAATAGTTTAAAAAAAAGAAAAACCCTTGAATGAGTAGTTGTTCTACCATTTTTGACCGGTAGTGTAAGTCAACACTCTAACTCGGTCACTCAGGAACACTTACTGTCTACTTGATAAGCGACTCCAGCGTAGATTTGTCCTTGTGTTTTAGGTTATTGTCCTGCTGAAAGGTTATTGTCCTGCTGAAAGCAAACTGAACTAGGTTTTCCTCTAGGATTTTGCCTGTGCTTAGCTCCATTTAGTTTCTTTTCATCCTGAAAACCTCCACATTCCTTAACGATTACAAGCATACCCATAACATGATGCAGCTATCACTATGCTTGAAAATATGGAGAGATGCTACTCAGTAATGTGTTATATTGGATTTGCCTCAAACATAACACTTTGTATTCAAGACAAAAAGTTAATTGCTTTGCCACATTTTTTTGCAGTATTACTTTAGTGCCTTATTGCAAACAGGCTGCATGTTTTGGAGAATTTTTTTTTTTGTAGAGGCTTCCTTCTTTTCACTCAGTCAATTAGGTTAGTATTGTGGAGTTACTACAATGTTGTTGATCCATCCTCGATTATCTCCTATCGTAGCCATTAAACTCTAGCTGTTTTAAAGTCACCATTGGCCTCATGGTGAAATCCCACAGCGGTTTACTTCCTCTCTGGCTACTGAGTTAGGAAGGACGCCTTTATCTTTGTTGTGACTGGGTGTATTGATACACCATCCAAAGTGTAATGAATAACTTCATCATGCTCAAAGGGACATTCAATGTCTGCTTTTTGTTGTTTTCTTTTTTCATCTACCAATAGGTGCCCTTCTTTCAGAGGCATTGGAAAACCTCCCTGGTCTTTGTGGTTGAATCTGTGTCTGAAATTCACTGCTCGACTGAGGGACCTTACAGATAATTGTATGTGTTGGGTACAGAGATGAAGTTTATTGCACACAGTTAAGCACATTTTTCTGCTGAACGTATTTCCTGCTTGCCATAACAAAGGGCTTGAATACTTATTGACTCAAGACATTTCAGCTTTTCATTTTTTATTCATTTGTAAACATTTAGAAAAACATAACTCCACTTTGACATTATGGGGTATTATTGTGTGTAGGCCAGTGACCAAAAATAGCAATTTAAACCATTTTAAATTCAAGCTGAAACACAACAAAATGTGGGAAAAGTCAAGGGGTGTGAATACTTTCTAAAGGCAAAAATGTATTTGGACTCATACTTTATATTGTTCAGTTGCAGTCTTTCTCAAATTTGCATCATGTTACGACAAAAAATCCACTTAATTATATTATTATAATGTCCTGCATGCGGTAGATATGCCTGTCTTCAGTCGGTAAAGACTGAAGTCACACCGTGTAGTGATTGTGTGGATAAGGCTATAGGTTGGAATTTGGTGGCCCTCAAGGACCAGGTGAAGGTGGTCTACAAACAGTAGAACAATCTAAGGGCCTGGGAAAGGGCTGACTTCCCCTGGGATGGTGGCTGACCAGGGGACCTGAGCAAACTTCAAATCACCTATCTGTGAGCTGTCAACAAACACTGGCCGACGTGTTCCCAGCCAAGCCTAACCCCTGACTATCGAATACCCAGCTAGTCTGTGGTGCTGCAACACTTAGTCATGACTCATGTCTTTCTCACTCTGATTACTCTCTTTCCCCCTGCCCTTTGTCCCACTCTCCTTCTCCCCTTCCTTGCCCCTCTATCCACTCTAGCTGATTACGTGATATGGAGCTACACCCGGAGGTGACTTTTTCATAGTTAGCAGAACTTGCTACTAAATGTCACTTCCGACCTTAGCTGTACTCCATCTACTCACAACAGTCTACCTTCTCTCTGCTATCCCATGCATCAACCCTCCCCCTCGTCTTGCCCCTCTGTCTCTCTCATCTTCTCCTAGCTGTCC
>NC_036858.1:7750542-7762418 GCF_002910315.2 Salvelinus sp. IW2-2015
TAGCGTCCCTTTCTCAAATATGTATCTAATCTATTCCCGCATTCTCTCTTCCTCTCCCTCTCTCCTCTACCTCTGCTCCTTTTCATTTTACCCTTCCCCTCTCCCCTTTTTCTTTCTCCTCTACAGTTTCTCTCTCTCCTTTACCTTTTCTCTCTTCTAATGCTTCTTCCCTCTATCTTTCTCTCTTCTTTACCCTCCTCCTTCTTACCTCTCCTCCTAATCTTTCTCGTCTCTTAACGCTTTAACGCCTCTCCCTCGTACCATATCTCCTTCTCCTTACGCGCAGTCTCCCTCTACCCTTTCTCCTTCTCCTCTACCTTCTCCCTCTACCCGTTCTCCTTCTCCTCTACCTTCTCCCTCTCCCTCTACCAATTATCCTTCTACTCTACCATTTCTCCTTCTCCTCTACCCTCTCCCTCTTTTTGCTCCTCTACCCTCTCCCTCTACCCTTTCTCCTTATCTTTTACAGCCTCCCTTTACCCGTATAGGCTCATATTGCTGACCTCAGCCCTCCTGGCAGCAGCGGCACACAGGCAGGCAGGCAGCGGTAACCTTTGGTCAACAGATTTCCTCTCCCCTCATAGAGTTCACTCAGCACAGAGAGAAACGGATGGCGATGGGCAAAAGAAGAGATTGGGTTAACGTGTTTGAGGACAAGATCAGACGGTCACAATCACACAGTTACTTTATCAGACCACATCCAGGTGGAAAGATGATCAGACAGACAGATAAGTAGAAAAACTTAGAAACAGAGAGAGAGAGAAACACTGGGAGTGACTTAGAGAGGGAGAGTTTGAGAGGGAGGAGAAGCTGAGAGAGAAAGGAAGAGATGAGAGATTCCCCACAGGAATAAGATCTACCATCCCTGCTTGGAGTGGGAGGAGGGGCTGCCGGGAGGTAAAAAGACGAGTCATACTGTTGCAATCTTATCTCGTTGTCATTAGTTGTATTCTGCTGTTTCTTCCTCCTCTTCCTGCAACGTGTGTACAGATGTACGATCTTACTTTGACCACCCTGTTGCAGGCAACTCAACATTAGAAAGGTATTATAATCCACATAATAATTCACTTTTCCCTGCTGTAACAAACTGGCTCAAATTAAGATCCAACATCTGTAGAACACTTCCCTCACTACTGAGCTTTCGACACACCAAGTCCAAGGACATCCTTCATAGTACCCTACAGGATGGATGGTTATATTGTAGCTCTCAGAACACCTCCGATATAGAGACCAATACAGACAATTTATAAATAATTCATCAATTGACATATTAAACGCCTCCCATACATGTACCTAACGTATGGTAACGTCTGAAGCTGTCAAAACACCATCAGCTCAGCATAGAGTGATAAGGACAGGGGGAATGGGGGGTAGGATGAGGGAGTAGAGGAATTCATGGGTGAAGTGACCCCCCACCTCCCCGTCAGGAAATCTCTGACCCCCCACCTCCCCGTCAGGTCCGCCTTAGTGGAAATCAGAGCTCTCATCCCTCTCTGCTGCATGTTGTGGTGGGATCCCCCTGTCTCCTCCCTCCTCGCCCCTCCAGAGCCCCTCACTTCCCCCAACTCCCCGCCCCCACCATGCTCCCACACCTATCATTAGAGGGGCCAATGATGTAATCAAGCGCTCATTTGTCATTGTGAGTGAAAGGTGCCGGTGCATGGGGTGGGATGAGCGACAGGGCAGCCAGTTGCTGTAGTCCCGACGTCTTGATTCAAATTCACTCCACGTGCACCCCCGACGTGTCAGGAACCCCCCGATCATTGGCAGATACACACACATATAGTCACAGAAGTGTGTGTGTGTGTGTGTGTGTGTGTGTGTGTGTGTGTGTGTGTGTGTGTGTGTGTGTGTGTGTGTGTGTGTGTGTGTGTGTGTGTGTGTNGTGTGTGTGTGTGTGTGTGTGTGTGTGTGTGTGTGTGTGTGTGTGTGTGTGTATGTGAGAGTGTGTGTGTGTGTGTGTGCGTGCGTGCGTGCGTGCGTGAGTGAGTGTGAACTCATCAGTCAGGCCACGATGGCATGTCCAGGGGTGTGAAGCACAGCTCATTCACTCCACTGAGACAAGGACACTGGAGAACGGTCTGGATTTCACTGGCAAACCAGACAAAGACAAACAAGACATTAGTTACTGACTGATCTAGCCTTCAATCATACATGAATGGTGAATCTGATAGACTTCATACAGGTTTCTGAAGAGAACCAGAGCATACACTGATACAAAGACGTCAAAGAGTGGAAGAAGTCAAACCATTTCCATGACAGGCCCATTTCAGGGATCATTTCAATTTCATGTCTACACATTTAAGGAATGAAATTGGATACAAAGTTTAAAAATATACATATATATAAATGACGTACTAGGCTCCTAGGAGTGAGTGTATGTCTAGTTTAGTTAACCAGGCTATTGGTAGACTGATCCTGGCTCTAGTTTGATTGGCAGGTGGAAAGCCCAGGTCTAAACCTGTGTCTGATGCTGTGCTGGGAGTCTGTAGCATGCTGAGACGCATCTGTCTCTGTCACACACACAGCACAGCACACTGCATCTGGTTTGCTTTGTACAGAATATATCCAAAAACTATGAGGTGGACATTTTTGGATGGATTTAGGTTTACTTCAAAGTAACATTTTCAAGGTCGCACTATGAATTTGTTTTTGTACTGGTAACACACTACACTCACACAAATACACAGACATACACCCATATAGAATGCATATACAGATGTAGGATCATAGTAAACGTCATGTTGCCGCAGGATTCTTTTCCTGCTGTGTGGTACGGGTCAAATTAAGATCCGACATCTGTATAACAGTTTCTATCACTGATTCATGTGACTTGAATTGTCCTAAATTCACTGAAGAGTGTCGGGCGACTTGACCTGAAATAGTGATACATCACCCAAACATTCAATCAATCACACTTCAAGCAATCAAAGCTGTCAAATCCAACATGAGTCATTAATCATACATGTCACTGTACAGTGTGGATGGGTTGGGTCCCCAGGTCTTCTTGTAGCTGAGGTACCAGGGGCCCAGTAGGGCATGATGGTGGCCCCATCTCTGGGCCCTGGGAGCCTGTCATAGGTTGACCCCCGAGGGTCACAGAGGAGGCAGAGCCTTCAGTCACATGTCCGCACGCTATGGCATGCTGAGAGGGCCATTTATCAACATCAGACCTCCCTCCTCTCCTCCTTTCATCCTTTCCATCCTTCACTGTCTCTCTGCCTCTATCCGTCTTTCCCAGCCACTCATCTGTCCATTAACCTCTCCAACGCTCCTTCAATCACTTGATTATTACCCCACCTTCAACCTTCTGTTTGACTTTCTCTCTCTGTGTGGGCGGTGTCTCTCCATCTATCACCTCTGCTGTTCATCTCTGCTGTTCATCTCTGTTCATGTTCCTTACAGTCGAGAAATAAACCAAATTGACATTTTCTCTTCCCAAAGAACTGCACACCAAACACTTGAGTTAGTTAGCGAGCTCTCATCATGTTAAGAGATGGGATTTCTAAGGTCCTTCATTCAATCTCTCCATCGGAGAGAGACCACAGGCACCTTATTGTGGGTAGAGTATGTCTTGTACACTGTAGCTTTTACCAATAACCCTAAACAACACAGACCTACACTACTGTTGAAACCTCTCCATGGAAACACAGGTGAAGTCAACATCTCTGACCTACCCCAAGGTCATTGTGATTACATCATTACATTTACCATAAACCATGATAACATCCTGATGGCGTCACCAACCCAGCCATCCACCCATCCGTCAGATGATTGTTCCCACGTTATTGTGGTGATGGTGATTACACAGTGCTGTGGACTGGTGATGTTGTCTTGATTGTGATGAGAACTTGATTATAGTGAGTGGTGCTGGCTGTAATTTTGCAGTCCACCGACCCTGAGGACAGTGAATTAAAGTCTACTCAGTCAGCCGTGATGATGTGTTCACATCCAGCCCCAGAACCTGATTACCATGGCGAACCGTGGCGAGGTTCTCTTCCTCATCCTTCCTGAGATATTTCCTTTCTCTGATCTTCATCCTCCTCCTTCTCCTTCTCTTCCCTGTAGCCTACAGCCTGTGCACAATCCCTCCCTCCTGCCATCTACAGCTCTCCTTATTGCTTCACCCTCTTTCCCTCTCCCACTCTCCCCTGACGACCCCACTCCCTTCTCCCCACTCCCTTCTCCCCTCTCCCCTGACGACCCCACTCCCTTCTCCCCCTCTCCCCTGACGGACCACCACCCTCTCTCCTCTGCTCCCCACTCCTTCTCCCCCTCCCCCTGACGACCCCCCACTCCCCTCATCCCCTCCCTCTGACTACCCCACTCCTCTTCCCCCTCTCCCCTGTACGACCCCACTCCCTATCTCCCCTCTCCCCTGACGACCCCACATCCTTCTCTCCCCTCGTCCCTCTGACTACCCCACTCCCATCTCCCCTCTCCCTGCACCCCTTCTCCCCTGGCCAAGTCTCATATTGCCTCTAATTGCATTTGTATCAAGTCGCTTGTCAGCAGACACGCTGACAGTTGTAGCTTGATATTTGGGGAGGGGGTAGCAACACTACTTCCTCACGCCAGCTTCAGTGTGCCCCCTCTTCCAGAAGCCAGTATCTGGGACTGATTCACTTCCATCTGCGGCACTCTTCACCACTCCAGACAACCTTACTTACACTTATACGCGCGGGCACAGCGCACGCGCACAACACACACACACACACACACACACACACACACGCACACACGCACGCCACACACCACACACACACAACACACACCACACACACACGCACGACGCACACACACCACACACACACACACACACCAACACACACACACACACACACACACACATAATAGTGAAGACATCAAAACTATGAAACAGCACATATGGAATCATGTAGTAACCAAAAAAGTGTTAAACAAATAAAAATATATTTTATATTTGAGATTCTTCAAAGTAACCACCCTTTGCCTTGGTGACAGCTTTGCACACTCTTGGCATTCTCTCAACACTGCTCTGAAAGGTGTTTGGATTGTATCACTAGGATTGTAAGGCTAGCACTGTAAATATTAACACTAGAAATCCTAAACACCTCAGCCCCAAACCTTATATCCCCATTCTCCACCCCATATTTTTAAACATTTTATTTCACCTTTATTTAACCAGGTAGGCCAGTTGAGAACAAGTACTCATTTACAACTGGAACATGGCCAAGATAAAGCAAAGTAGTGTGACAAAAACAACAACACAGAGTTACACATGGAATAAACAAACGTACAGTCAATAACACAATCGAAAAATCTGTATACAGTGTGTGCAAATGAAGTAAGGAGGTAAAGCAATAAATAGGCCACAGTGGCGAAGTAATTACAATTTAGCAATTAACACTGGAGTGATATATGTGCAGATAAGGATGTGCAAGTAGAAATACTGGTGTGCAAAAAAAGCAGAAAAAAACAAAAATAAATATGGGATGAGGTAGGTAATTGGTTGGATGGGCTAAATAACCCTCAAACTCAACTCTGAACATCGAAGCCAGTTCCACTAAATTTTTTAATTGTTCCCCTCAAATCAGGCACTGATTTCGACCTGAGGCATCAGGTGTGCGCAATTAATTATCAAGTAGAATAGAAAACCAGCAGGCTCCGGACCTCGTAGGGTCAGAGTTGAATACGTACATCTGCCATATAACATTACAGCCACCCATAAGCAGCCATCTCTATGACAAAAAAACAATACTCCCAAAACAAATAAAATATCAGCTTCATCCCCTCCTAACTCACTGCTTAGAACAAATACTTCCGCCCCAATAAAAACACAGACGCTGGACCTTGGTGAAGTCTCCAAAAACTGGATACATCATCCGGCCTTGCTCCCAGTTCCCCCCCATGGGCAAGGTGGAGAGGAGGAGAAGTGATGCCGAGATGAACAGAACTCCGTCAGTGGTGTTGGTTTTTGTGGAAGTGTGTAATCTGAACCCCTCTGGGGTTTCTTTGGAGGAACCGGACTATACTCCGCCAACGAACGTTTCCAACTTTTCCCCGAAATTCTCTGTGAAGACGTGAATACAAATCCCCCATGATCCTCATGCCATATCCCTCTCTAATTACAGTGTTTTGCACAATAACATCCCCCTCTCCTTCCCCCTCTTCCAACTCTTCGCCTTACCTCCTAGCCCCGCCGCCTGTCCACCCTGACTCTCCTGTGCCTCTTTTCACCAGTTGTAGGTGTAAGTGAGATATTGCTGTGGGCCAAAAGGCCTGTTTGCTTTGAGTAGGTCAAAGTAAATTCTTTGGGTGAATGGCGAACGTACATAAGGATGGCAGAATTCAGATATTACCTCGCTTTTTTAGCATTCGTTTTTGAACTACGTTGCACTACATGGTTCAATGTGCCAGTCTTAAACGGTTCAATGTGCCAGTCTTAAACTACGGTGCACTATACGGTTCAATGTGCCAGTCTTAAACTAAAGTGACCGCAGTTTAAGACTGGCACATTGAACCCGTGTAGTGCACCGTAGTTTAAGACTGGCACATTGAACCGTGTAGTGGCACCGTAGTTTAAGACTGGCACATTGAACCATGTAGTGCACCGTAGTTTACACTGGCACATTGAACCGTGTAGTGCACCGTAGTTTAAGACTGGCACATTGAACCGTGTAGTGCCCGTAGTTTAAGACTGGCACATTGAACCGTGTAGTGCACCGTAGTTTAAGACTGGCACATTGAACCGTGTAGTGGACCGCAGTTTAAGACTGGCACATTGAACCCATGTTTAAGACTGGCACATTGAACTGTGTAGTGAACCATAGTTTAGACTGGCACATTGAACCGTGTGTGCACTGTAGTTTAAAGACTGGCACATTGAACCGTGTAGTGCACTGTAGTTTAAGACTGGCACATTGAACCGTGTAGTGCACTGTAGTTTAAGACTGGCACATTGCACCGTGTAGTGCACCGTAGTTTAAGACTGGCACATTGAACTGTGTAGTGCACCATAGTTTAAGACTGGCAAATTGAACCGTGTAGTGCACTATAGTTTAAGACTAGCACATTGAACCGTGTAGTGTACCGTAGTTTAAGACTGGCACATTGAACTGTGTAGTGCACCGTAGTGTAAGTCTGGCACATTGAACCGTGTAGTGCACCGTAGTTTAAGACTGGCACATTGAACATGTAGTGCAACATAGTTTAAGACTGGCACATTGAACCGTGTAGTTTACCGTAGTTTAAGACTGGCACATTGAAACATGTTAAGATGGCACATTGAACCGTGTAGTGCACGTAATTTAAGACTGGCACATTGAACCATGTTTAAGACTGGCACATTGAACTGTGTAGTGCACCTAAGTTTAAGACTGGCACATTGAACCGTGTAGAGCACCATAGTTTAAGACTGGCACATTGAACCGTGTAGAGCACCGTAGTTTAAGACTGGCACATTGAACTGTGAGTGCACCGTAATTTAGACTGGCACATTGAACCGTGTAGTGCAACGTTAGTTTAAGACTGGCACATTGAACTGTGTAGTGCACCATAGTTTAAGACTGGCACATTGAACCGTGTAGTGCACTGTAGTTTAAGACTGGCACAATTGAACCGTGTAGTGCACTGTAGTTTAAGTCTGGCACATTGAACTGTGTAGGCACCATAGTGTAAGACTGGCACATTGAACTGTGTAGTGCACCATAGTTTAAGACTGGCACATTGAACTGTGTAGTGCACCATAGTTTAAGACTGGAACATTGAACCGTGTAGTGCACTGTAGTTTAAGACAGGCACATTGAACCGTGTAGTGCACTGTGTTTAAGTCTGGCACATTGAACTGTGTAGTGCACCATAGTTGTAAGACTGGCACATTGAACTGTGTAGTGCACCATGTTTAAGACTGGCACATTGACTGTGTAGTGCACCATAGTTTAAGACTGGCACATTGAACCGTATAGTGCACCGTAGTTTAAGACTGGCACATTGAACCATGTTTAAGACTGGCACATTGAACTGTGTAGTGCACTGTAGTTTCAGACTGCACAATTGAACTGTGTAGTGCAGCATAGTTTAAGACTGGCAAATTGAACCATGTTTAAGACTGGCACATTGAACTGTGTAGTGCACTGTAGTTTAAGACTGGCACATTGAACTGTGTAGTGCACCATGTTTAAGACTGGCACTTGAACCGTGTAGTGCACCGTAGTTTAAGACTGGCACATTGAACCGTGTAGTGCACGTAGTTTAAGACGGGCACATTGAACCGTGTAGTGGACCGCAGTTTAGACTGGACATTGACCATGTTAAGACTGGCACATTGACCTGTTTAGTGCACTGTAGTTTAAGACTGGCACATTGAACCTGTGTAGTGCACTGTAGTTTAAGACTGGCACATTGAACCGTGTGTCCGTAGTTTAAGACTGGTACATTGAACGTGTAGTGCCCGTAGTTTAAGACTGGCACATTGACTTGTAGTGCACCGTAGTTTAAGACTGGCACATTGAACCGTGTAGTGCACCGTAGTTTAAGACTGGAACATTGAAACGTGTAGTGCACTATAGTTTAAGACTGGCACATTGAACGGTGTAGTGTACCCGAGTTTAAGACTGGCACATTGAACCATGTTTAATACTGGCACATTGAACTGTGTAGCGCACTGTTGTTTAAGACTGGTACATTGAACGTGTAGTGCACCGTAGTTTAAGACTGACACATTGACCGTGTAGTGCACCGTAGTTTAAGACTGGCACATTGAACCGTGTAGTGCACCGTAGTTTAAGACTGGCACATTGAACCGTGTAGTGCACCGTAGTTTAAGACTGGCACATTGAACCGTGTAGTACACCGTAGTTTAAGACTGGCACATTGAACCGTGTAGTGCACCATAGTTTAAGACTGGCACATTGAACCGTATAGTGCACCGTAGTTTAAGACTGGCACATTGAACGTGTAGTGCACCGTAGTGTAAGACTGGCACATTGAACCGTATAGTGCACCATAGTTTAAGACTGGCACATTGAACGTGTAGTGCACCGTAGTTTAAGACTGGCACATTGAACCGTATAGTGCACCGTAGTTTGACTGGCACATTGAACCGTGTAGTGCACCGTAGTTTAAGACTGGCACATTGAAACATGTTTAAGACTGCACATTGAACCGTGTAGTGCACTGTAATTTAAGACTGGCACATTGAACCATGTTTAAGACTGGCACATTGAACTGTGTAGTGCACCATAGTTTAAGACTGGCACATTGCACCGTGTAGAGCACCATAGTTTAAGACTGGCACATTGAACCGTGTAGAGCACCGTAGTTTAAGACTGGCACATTGAACTGTGTAGTGACCGTAATTTAAGACTGAATTGAACCGTGTAGTGCAACGTAGTTTAAGACTGGCACATTGAACTGTGTAGTGCACCATAGTTTAAGACTGGCACATTGAACCGTGTAGTGCACTGTAGTTTAAGACTGGCACATTGAACCGTGTAGTGCACTGTAGTTTAAGTCTGGCACATTGAACTGTGTAGTGCACCATAGTGTAAGACTGGCACATTGAACTGTGTAGTGCACCATAGTTTAAGACTGGCACATTGAACTGTGTAGTGCACCATAGTTTAAGACTGGCACATTGAACCGTGTAGTGCACTGTAGTTTAAGACTGGCACATTGAACCGTGTAGTGCACTGTAGTTTAAGTCTGGCACATTGACTGTGTAGTGCACCATAGTGTAAGACTGGCAAATTGAACTGTGTAGTGCACCATAGTTTAAGACTGGCACATTGAACTGTGTAGTGCACCATAGTTTAAGACTGGCACATTGAACCGTATAGTGCACCGTAGTTTAAGACTGGCACATTGGACCATGTTTAGACTGGCACATTGAACTGTGTAGTGCACTGTAGTTTAAGACTGGCACATTGAACTGTGTAGTGCACCATAGTTTAAGACTGGCACATTGAACCGTGTAGTGCATTGTAGTTTAAGTCTGGACATTGAACTGTGTAGTGCACCATAGTTTAGACTGGCACATTGAACCATGTTTAAGACTGGCACATTGAACTGTGTAGTGCACTGTAGTTTAAGACTGGCACATTGAACTGTGTAGTGCACCATAGTTTAAGACTGGCACATTGAACCGTGTAGTGCACCGTAGTTTAAGACTGGCACATTGAACCGTGTAGTGCACCGTAGTTTAAGACTGGCACATTGAACGTGTAGTGCACCGTAGTTTAAGACTGGCACATTGAACCGTGTAGTGCACCGTAGTTTAAGACTGGCACATTGAACCGTTGTAGTGGACCGCAGTTTAAGACTGGACATTGCACATGTTTAAGACTGGCACATTGAACTGTGTAGTGCACTGTAGTTTAAGACTGGCACATTGAACTGTGTAGTGCACTGTAGTTTAAGACTGGCACATTGAACCGTGTAGTGCACGTAGTTTAGAATGGTACATTGAACCGTGTAGTGCACGTAGTTTAAGACTGGCACATTGAACTTTGTAGTGCACTTGAGTTTAAGACTGAGCACATTGAACCGTGTAGTGCACCGTAGTTTAAGACTGGAACATTGAAACGTGTAGTGCACGCAGTTTAATGGCACATTGAAACGTGTAGTGCACCCCAGTTTAAGACTGGCACATTGAACCATGTTTAATACTGGCACATTGAACTGTGTAGCGCACTGTTGTTTAAGACTGGTACATTGAACCGTGTAGTGCACGTAGTTTAAGACTGACACATTGAACCGGTAGTGCACGTAGTTTAAGACTTGCACATTGAACCGTGTAGTGCACCGTAGTTTAAGACTGGCAAATTGACCGTGTAGTGCACCGTAGTTTAAGACTGGCACATTGAACCGTGTAGTGCACCGTAGTTTAAGACTGGCACATTGAACCGTGTAGTGCACCGTAGTTTAGTGGCACATTGAACCGTGTAGTGCACCGTAGTTTAAGACTGGCACATTGAACCGTATAGTGCACCGTAGTTTAAGACTGGCACATTGAACCGTATAGTGCACCGTAGTTTAGAACTGGCACATTGAACCGTGTAGTGCACCGTAGTTTAAGACTGGCACATTGAACCGTATAGTGCACCGTAGTTTAAGACTGGCACATTGAACCGTATAGTGCACCATAGTTTAAGACTGGCACATTGAACCATGTTAAACTGGCACATTGAACCATGTTTAACACTGGCACATTGAACCGTATAGTGCACCGTAGTTTAAGACTGGCACATTGAACCGTTAGTGCACCGTAGTTTAAGACTGGCACATTGAACCGTTTAAGACTGGCACATTGAACCATGTAGTGCAACGTAGTTCAAAAACGAATGCTAAAAAAGCGAGGTAATATCTGAATTCTGCCATCCTTATGTACGTTCGCCATTCACCCAAAGAATTTACTTTGACCTACTCAAAGCAAACAGGCCTTTTGGCCCACAGCATAATCTCACTTACACACAACTGGTGAAAAGAGGCACAGGAGGTCAGGGTGGACAGGGGGGGCTAGGAGGTAAGGCGAAGAGTTGGAGAGGGGGAAGGAGAGGGGGATGTTATTGTGCAAAACACTGTAATTAGAGAGGGATATGGCATGGATCATGGGGGATTTGTATTCACGTCTTCACAGGAATTTCGGGGAAAAGTTGGAAACGTTCGTTGGCGGAGTATAGTCCGGTTCCTCCAAAGAAACCCCAGAGGGGTTCAGATTACACACTTCCACAAAAACACACCACTGACGGAGTTCTGTTCATCTCGGCATCACTTCTCCTCCTCTCCACCTTGCCATGGGGGGAACTGGGAGCAAGGCCGGATGATGTATCCAGTTTTTGGAGACTTCACCAAGGTCCAGCGTCTGTGTTTTTTATGGGGCGGAAGTATTTGTTCTA
>NC_036858.1:7762443-7773254 GCF_002910315.2 Salvelinus sp. IW2-2015
TCGAACCACTCAGTTTATAAGTGTTATGTAGCTGTTATAAAGGATTTATGAATGCATACATAAGGACAGCTACAGTTACCAAAGTGTTTATTCCTTCCCTGCTTTAAAACACGTCAGTGTACAGTATCAGAGAGCATTAAAGGAGGTGCATAAAGATGGTGGCCACCATGCACATACCACAAATTCATTTTTTGCTAAGTTCGCCATATTGTATTGCGTTACCCTTTTTTGTATGTTAATTGGCAAGACAGGAGGTTGGTGGCACCTTAATTGGGGAGGACTGACTTATTGTAATGGCTGGAGTGGTAAAAGTGGAATGGTATCAAATACATCAAACACATGGTTTCCATGCGTTTGATGCCATTTCATTCGCTCCGTTCAAGCCATTATTATGAGCCGTCTTCCCCTCAACACAGTATACGTGATCCCAATTTTTGCTTCAAGACGCCGACAATTATAAACAAAACTAAAAAGTAATTCTGCTGATTTATTGGCACATTGAAACATGTAGTGCACTGTAGTTTAAGACTGGCACATTGAACCAGTTTAAGACTGGCACATTGAACCGTGTAGTGCACCGTAGTTTAAGACTGGCACATTGAACCGTGAAGTGGACCGCAGTTAAGACTGGCACATTGAACCGTGTAGTGCACCGTAGTTTAAGACTGGCACATTGAACCGTGTAGTGCACCGTAGTTAAGACTGGCACATTGAACCATGTAGTGCACCGTAGTTTAACACTGGCACATTGAACCGTGTAGTGCACCGTAGTTTAAGACTGGCACATTGAACCGTGTAGTGCACCGTAGTTTAAGACTGGCACATTGAACCGTGTAGTGCACCGTAGTTTAAGACTGGCACATTGAACCGTGTAGTGGACCGCAGTTTAAGACTGGCACATTGAACCATGTTTAAGACTGGCACATTGAACTGTGTAGAACCATAGTTTAAGACTGGCACATTGAACCGTGTAGTGCACTGTAGTTTAAGACTGGCACATTGAACCGTGTAGTGCACTGTAGTTAAGACTGGCACATTGAACCGTGTAGTGCACTTAGTTTAAGACTGGCACATTGCACCGTGTAGTGCACCGTAGTTTAAGACTGCACATTGAACTTGTGTAGTGCACCATAGTTTAAGACTGGCAAATTGAACCGTGTAGTGCACTATAGTTTAAGACTAGCACATTGAACCGTGTAGTGTACCGTAGTTTAAGACTGGCACATTGAACTGTGTAGTGCACCGTAGTGTAAGTCTGGCACATTGAACCGTGTAGTGCACCGTAGTTTAAGACTGGCACATTGAACAGTGTAGTGCAACATAGTTTAAGACTGGCACATTGAACCGTGTAGTTTACCGTAGTTTAAGACTGGCACATTGAAACATGTTTAAGACTGGCACATTGAACCGTGTAGTGCACCGTAATTTAAGACTGGCACATTGAACCATGTTTAAGACTGGCACATTGAACTGTGTAGTGCACCATAGTTTAAGACTGGCACATTGAACCGTGTAGAGCACCATAGTTTAAGACTGGCACATTGAACCGTAGAGCACCGTAGTTTAAGACTGGCACATTGAACTGTGTAGTGCACCGTAATTTAAGACTGGCACATTGAACCGTGTAGTGCAACGTAGTTTAAGACTGGCACATTGAACTGTGTAGTGCACCATAGTTTAAGACTGGCACATTGAACCGTGTAGTGCACTGTAGTTTAAGACTGGCACAATTGAACCGTGTAGTGCACTGTAGTTTAAGTCTGGCACATTGAACTGTGTAGGGCACCATAGTGTAAGACTGGCACATTGAACTGTGTAGTGCACCATAGTTTAAGACTGGCACATTGAACTGTGTAGTGCACCATAGTTTAAGACTGGAACATTGAACCGTGTAGTGCACTGTAGTTTAAGACAGGCACATTGAACCGTGGTAGTGCACTGTAGTTTAAGTCTGGCACATTGAACTGTGTAGTGCACCATAGTGTAAGACTGCACATTGAACTGTGTAGTGCACCATAGTTTAAGACTGGCACATTGAACTGTGTAGTGCACCATAGTTTAAGACTGGCACATTGAACCGTATAGTGCACCGTAGTTTAAGACTGGCACATTGAACCATGTTTAAGACTGGCACATTGAACTGTGTAGTGCACTGTAGTTTCAGACTGGCACATTGAACTGTGTAGTGCAGCATAGTTTAAGACTGGCACATTGAACCATGTTTAAGACTGGCACATTGAACTGTGTAGTGCACTGTAGTTTAAGACTGGCACATTGAACTGTGTAGTGCACCATAGTTTAAGACTGGCACATTGAACCGTGTAGTGCACCGTAGTTTAAGACTGGCACATTGAACCGTGTAGTGCACCGTAGTTTAAGACGGGCACATTGAACCGTGTAGTGGACCGCAGTTTAAGACTGGCACATTGAACCATGTTTAAGACTGGCACATTGAACTGTGTAGTGCACTGTAGTTAAGACTGGCACATGAACTGTGTAGTGCACTGTAGTTTAAGACTGGCACATTGAACCGTGTAGTGCACCGTAGTTTAAGACTGGTACATTGAACCGTGTAGTGCACCGTAGTTTAAGACTGGCACATTGAACTTTGTAGTGCACCGTAGTTTAAGACTGGCACATTGAACCGTGTAGTGCACCGTAGTTTAAGACTGGAACATTGAAACGTGTAGTGCACTATAGTTTAAGACTGGCACATTGAACCGTGTAGTGTACCCCAGTTTAAGACTGGCACATTAACCATGTTTAATACTGGCACATTGAACTGTGTAGCGCACTGTTGTTTAAGACTGGTACATAACCGTGTAGTGCACCGTAGTTTAAGACTGACACATTGAACCGTGTAGTGCACCGTAGTTTAAGACTGGCACATTGAACCGTGTAGTGCACCAGTTTAAGACTGGCACATTGAACCGTGTAGTGCACCGTAGTTTAAGACTGGCACATTGAACCGGTAGTACACCGTAGTTTAAGACTGGCACATTGAACCGTGTAGTGCACCATAGTTTAAGACTGGCACATTGAACCGTATAGTGCACCGTAGTTTAAGACTGGCACATTGAACCGTGTAGTGCACCGTAGTGTAAGATGGCACATTGAACCGTATAGTGCACCATAGTTTAAGACTGGCACATTGAACCGTGTAGTGCACCGTAGTTTAAGACTGGCACATTGAACCGTATAGTGCACCGTAGTTTAAGACTCACATTGAACCGTGTAGTGCACCGTAGTTTAAGACTGGCACATTGAAACATGTTTAAGACTGGCACATGAACCGTGTAGTGCACTGTAATTTAAGACTGGCACATTGAACCATGTTTAAGACTGGCACATTGAACTGTGTAGTGCACCATAGTTTAAGACTGGCACATTGCACCGTGTAGAGCACCATAGTTTAAGACTGGCACATTGAACCGTGTAGAGCACCGTAGTTTAAGACTGGCACATTGAACTGTGTAGTGCACCGTAATAAGACTGGCACATTGAACCGTGTAGTGCAACGTAGTTTAAGACTGGCACATTGAACTGTGTAGTGCACCATAGTTTAAGACTGGCACATTGAACCGTGTAGTGCACTGTAGTTTAAGACTGGCACATTGAACCGTGTAGTGCACTGTGTTAAGTCTGGCACATTGAACTGTGTAGTGCACCATAGTGTAAGACTGGCACATTGAACTGTGTAGTGCACCATAGTTTAAGACTGGCACATTGAACTGTGTAGTGCACCATAGTTTAAGACTGGAACATTGAACCGTGTAGTGCACTGTAGTTTAAGACTGGCACATTGAACCGTGTAGTGCACTGTAGTTTAAGTCTGGCACATTGAACTGTGTAGTGCACCATAGTGTAAGACTGGCAAATTGAACTGTGTAGTGCACCATAGTTTAAGACTGGCACATTGAACTGTGTAGTGCACCATAGTTTAAGACTGGCACATTGAACCGTATAGTGCACCGTAGTTTAAGACTGGCACATTGGACCATGTTTAAGACTGGCACATTGAACTGTGTAGTGCACTGTAGTTTAAGACTGGCACATTGAACTGTGTAGTGCACCATAGTTTAAGAACTGGCACATTGAACCGTGTAGTGCATTGTAGTTTAAGTCTGGGACATTGAACTGTGTAGTGCACCATAGTTTAAGACTGGCACATGAACCATGTTTAAGACTGGCACATTGAACTGTGTAGTGCACTGTAGTTTAAGACTGGCACATTGAACTTGTAGTGCACCATAGTTTAAGACTGGCACATTGAACCGTGTAGTGCACCGTAGTTTAAGACTGGCACATTGAACCGTGTAGTGCACCGTAGTTTAAGACTGGCACATTGAACCGTGTAGTGCACCGTAGTTTAAGACTGGCACATTGAACCGTGTAGTGCACCGTAGTTTAAGACTGGCACATTGAACCGTGTAGTGGACCGCAGTTTAAGACTGCACATTGAACCATGTTTAAGACTGGCACATTGAACTGTGTAGTGCACGTAGTTTAAGACTGGCACATTGAACTGTGTAGTGCACTGTAGTTTAAGACTGCACATGAACCGTGTAGTGCACCGTAGTTTAAGACTGGTACATTGAACCGTGTAGTGCACCGTAGTTTAAGACTGGCACATTGAACTTTGTAGTGCACGTAGTTTAAGACTGGCACATTGAACCGTGTAGTGCACCGTAGTTTAAGACTGGAACATTGAAACGTGTAGTGCACCGCAGTTTAAGACTGGCACATTGAAACGTGTAGTGCACCCCAGTTTAAGACTGGCACATTGAACCATGTTTAATACTGGCACATTGAACTGTGTAGCGCACTGTTGTTTAAGACTGGTACATTGAACCGTGTAGTGCACCGTAGTTTAAGACTGACACATTGAACCGTGTAGTGCACCGTAGTTTAAGACTTGCACATTGAACCGTGTAGTGCACCGTAGTTTAAGACTGGCACATTGAACCGTGTAGTGCACCGTAGTTAAGACTGGCACATTGAACCGTGTAGTGCACCGTAGTTTAAGACTGGCACATTGAACCGTGTAGTGCACCGTAGTTTAAGACTGGCACATTGAACCGTGTAGTGCACCGTAGTTTAAGACTGCACATTGAACCGTATAGTGCACCGTAGTTTAAGACTGGCACATTGAACCGTATAGTGCACCGTAGTTTAAGACTGGCACATTGAACCGTGTAGTGCACCGTAGTTTAAGACTGGCACATTGAACCGTATAGTGCACCGTAGTTTAAGACTGGCACATGAACCGTATAGTGCACCATAGTTTAGACTGGCACATTGAACCATGTTTAACACTGGCACATTGAACCATCACGGTTCAATGTGCCAGTCTTAAACTACGGTGCACTACACGGTTCAATGTGCCAGTCTTAAACATGGTTCAATGTGCCAGTCTTAAACTACAGTGCACTACATGTTTCAATGTGCCAATAAATCAGCAGAATCTACTTTTTAGTTTTGTTTATAATTGTCGGCGTCTTGAAGCAAAAATTGGGATCACGTATACTGTGTTGAGGGGAAGACGGCTCATAATAATGGCTTGAACGGAGCGAATGAAATGGCATCAAACGCATGGAAACCATGTGTTTGATGTATTTGATACCATTCCACTTTTACCACTCCAGCCATTACAATAAGTCAGTCCTCCCCAATTAAGGTGCCACCAACCTCCTGTCTTGCCAATTAACATACAAAAAAGGGTAACGCAATGTACAATATGGCGAACTTAGCAAAAAAATGAATTTGTGGTATGTGCATGGTGGCCACCATCTTTATGCACCTCCTTTAATGCTCTCTGATACTGTACACTGACGTGTTTTAAAGCAGGGAAGGAATAAACACTTTGGTAACTGTAGCTGTCCTTATGTATGCATTCATAAATCCTTTATAACAGCTACATAACACATTATAAACTGAGTGGTTCGAGCCCTGAATGCTGATTGGCTGAAAGCCCTGGTATATCAGACCGTACACCACAGGTATGACAAAACATTTATTTTTACTTCTATAATTACATTGGTAATCAGTTTATAATAGCAATAAGGCACCTCATGGGTTTGTCATATATGGCCAATATACCACGGCTAAGGGCTGTATCCAGGATCTCCGCGTTACGTCGTTCCTAAGAACAGCCCTTAGCCGGGGTATATTGGCCACATACTACACCTCCTCAGGCCTTACTGCTTAATTATACGTCTCATAAGCTGTCATAAGTAGGATTAAATAGTTACGAGTAACGACATAAGATGTCAGAGATGACTGTTCATCCTGTTGTCATGTACTCTAATGTCAACTGTTAATTACAACTGCTATTACACACTGTGCATGACAACGGATGTCATATGTTTCAGACTCAGAGTGTCTCATAGTCACATGTACAGGGTTGCAGGTCTGATTGCAGGGTACAGTGAAAATCTTCGAGCTCTAACATCCAGGACAAAGTGAAATAAAATCATGAAAATGGTAATAAAAGACAGCTATAGAAATAGCACTATATACACCATAACAACTGTAGCAGTGATTAATAAATACATGTCCATTGGGGTGGGGGCAGAGTAAAGACTGTTGAGGGGGGGGGGGGTAACCATAGGGAGAGCAGCATGAGCATGCTACATAAGAGTTTACATACCAGATGATATTACAGGGTGTTGTGATATTTGCCAACCTCTGAGTCACATTATTACATTGAATGGAATGATGGGTGTCATAACCATGTCAGAAATCACTGGAAAGTAGCTACAGGTTGGGCGTTTCATTACGGCACAGATCCAGAGTAGAATCAGCTTATACTCCCCAACTCTAACCTTCAGGCCGAGAATGAACCTTGGCCCATGTATGGCCCATGTCCTTTGCACTGGAACATAGGCTGTAGCTATCTTTGCTCCAGCTGACCTGCTGCTGGTTCTTGTGTCTCAGCTGGGTAGATGGTTATCTGGATCATCCAACAGGATGCTAATATGCAGTTTCACGCTCCAATGGACGATAAGGTTTCAGAGAACCAATTTTGCAACGAGGGGTACTCTGCCAACACACAGTTTACTTGGACTTTTGATACTGCCAAGGAGTAATTTGAATTATGGGAAATCTCTTTATTTGCCAACAGATTTATCAATCATAATTGCACTGTTTTGAAATCATTGTCAGGTCTTGCGCAACACTGTGTTTTTTTGGAAGGTACAAAGACAGAGTCTGAACTTTCCGATACATCCTTGTGATGTTATGCAAATACACTGAAGACGGCTATTTCTTTCAACCATGGAAAACATTAATGACATTTCTGGGATGAAGAGACTGTTGGATGAAAAGAGAAAGGGTTGGATTGAGGGGAGAGAGGAAGGAGGATGAAGAGAAAGGGTTGGATTGAGGGGGGAGAGGAAGGAAGATGAAGAGAAAGGGTTGGATTGAGGGGGAGAGGAAGGAGTATGAAGAGAAAGGGTTGGATTGAGGGGAGAGAGGCAGGAAGATGAAGAGAAAGGGTTGGATTGAGGGGGGAGAGGAAGGAGTATGAAGAGAAGGGTTGGATTGAGGGGGGAGGAAGGAGTATGAAGAGAAAGGGTTGAATTGAGGGGGAAGAAGGATGAAGAGAAAGGGTTGGATTGAGGGGAAGAAGGATAGAGAGAAAGGGTTGGATTGGAGGGGGGAGGAGGAAGGTGGATGAAGAGAAAGGGTTGGATTGAGGGGGGAGGAGGATGAAGAGAAAGGGTTGGATTGAGGGGGGGAAGAAGGATGAAGAGAAAGGGTTGCAGCAGTCTAAGGCACTGCATCTCAGTGCAAGAGGTGTCACTACAGTCCCTGGTTCGATTCCAGGCTGTATCACATCCGGCCGTGATTGGGAGTCCCATTTCGAGGTAGGCTGTCATTGTAAATCAGAATTTGTTCTTAACTGACTTGCCTAGTTAAATAAATAAAAAATATATAATAATAAATAAATACACACATTTCAACAGCTAATGGGGATCCTAATAAAATCCTCAGAGAGGAATAAAATGATGAGGAGAAAGTGTATGGCTCTGTTTAGTAAGCTACTTCAACAAACTCTACTGCTCTGATGAAGTGACTATGAGGTAGAGAAAGGAAGATCAGGATTTTAGGCAAAGTCCCATTCAAACCCAGATAGCTCCCCAAACCTCACGTGAAATGAGGTCACTCTAGGAGTTTTGTCACATTGTGAATTCTCATGGACCGTTGTATGATGCTGTCCACCACACACCCACACACAAATTCCTCTGACCACGATTTCAAATGAAACCCCTACACTTTTCCCTCAGGTGCGTGTGGTGATGTTACAATGTGTGTCCAGTGCTGTAAGTATTATGATTAGGTACTGATCCTGCTGTTAACTCGTGCGACAGGGCCTACCTCCAAAACTCAGATGGACTGCTAAGCTAGCTCCAGGGGAGTCCCTTTATGGGAACACACCTCAAGTTTATAACTTAATGAGGCCAGGATCTGCCATCCCACACGCTATAAAGAACCTCTCTCACTGCCTGCTATGAATTAAGATTGCTGTAAACTGTGGGTGACGGTGTAGATGTTCAAAATGTTAATGTGTGTAGTACGTAGTTGGGCGCACATATGTGTGAGAGCTCACACATTTTTTGTTCTACCTTTATTTAACTAGGCAAGTCAGTTAAGAACAAATTCTTATTTACAATGATGGCCTACACCGGCCAAACCCAGATGACGCTGGGCCAATTGTGCACCACCCTATGGGAATCCCAATCACAGCCAGTTGTGATACAGCCTGGATTCGAACCAGGGCGTCTGTAGTGACTCAGGAGCCCTGTCCACTACTGGTATAAAGTTCTTTAGTAAAAATAAGTCATCTTTGGAGGTATCTGTACTTTACTTTCCTATTTATATTTTGGACAACTTTTACTTTTAATCCATTACAATCCTAAAGGAAATGTGTACTTTTTACTCCATACATTTTCCCTGACACCCAGAAGTTACATTTTGAATGCTTAGCAGGACATGAAAATGGTCCAATTCACGCACTTATCAAGAGAACATCCCTGGTCATCCCTATTGGCTCTGATCTGGCGGACTCACTAAACACAAATGCTTAATTTGTAAATGATGTCTGAGTGTTGGAGTGTTATTCTTACATTTTTAAAACAAGAAAATTGTGCAGTCCGGTTTGCTTAATATTAGGATTTTGAAATGATTTACACTTTAACTTTTGATACTTAAGTGTATTTAAAACCAAATACTTTTAGACTTTTACTCAAGTAGTATTTTACTGGGTGACTTTTACTTGAGTCATTTTCTCATAAAAGTATCTTTACTTGTACTCAAGTATGACAATTGGGTACCTTTTCCACCACTGCTATCCACGATTGTTATCCACTGGATAACTAACTGTTAGAATGTAGAAATGGTCTCCCAGGGACAGGGACAGGAGAGATGAGTCTGTAAGCCATGTACTTTCAGCTGTTCCCTCTGGGAAGTTTAGATAAAGTCATTTGACGGCCATTTGGAAACGAATGCAGAACATCTGTTGCACATTTCTCCCTTGTCAGGATTCATGGAAGTTCTGCTTGTATTTGTTTGTTTCTCTTTTCTGCTCCCATCTTCTCAGTCATTTTTATTGACTACCAGCCGTACTTACTACTGCGTTTCTGTCTTATGTGTGCATGTCCACATTTATGGGTTTTGCGTAAACCATTTAGGGTTGAAATCAGTGGAGGCTGCTGTGGCAAGGACGGCTCATAATAATGCCAAGCTTGTAGCGTCATACCCAAGAAGACTCAAGGCTGTAATTGATGCCAAAGGTGCTTCAAGAAAGTACTGAGTAAATGGTCTGAATACTTATGTAAATGTGAAATTTCAAATGTGTATTTTTAATACATTTAAAAACCTATTGTTGCTTTGTCATTATGGAGTATTGTGTGTAGATTGATGAGGGGAAAAAACAATTTGATCCATTTTAGAATATGGCTGTAACGTAACAAAATGTTGAAAAAGTCAAGGGGTCTGAATACTTCCCGAATGGACTGTATTTGTTATCATTCCACCTACGAGTCCTCCCCAATTAAGGTGCCACCAACCTCCTGTGTTTGAAATTCCTTTTATGTGCATGTGTGTGCACGTGTGGCACGTTTGTGTGTTTACAGAACTTTATGGCTGCGTTCACACAGGCAGCCCAATTCTGATCTATTTTCCACTATTTGGTCTTTTAACTAACCACAACAGATATTTTCAAATCAGAGCCTTTTTTGGAGCTCATCTGATTGGTCAAAAGACCAGTTAATGAAAACAAGATCAGAATTGGTCTGTCTGTGTAAACGCAGCCTATGTGTGTTGACACGTACAGTATGGACAATATGTGGGGTACTGCTAAAACAGTATAGAGTGATCCTCACTGACTTCTTGTGTGTCAGCTTCCTTCCATGACCTCAATGATTTTTCATGGATCTGCTTTACAGGGTTAACCTAAGCCGGATCTATGCAGGGCAGACTGAGCGTGCTGCACCAGCACAGAAAATAATTGGGTTGATTTCCCTGTAATGGTCTGTTGGTCCCCGCCACACTGTTGCCAAGCGCTAGCTGTAAACTTCAGCTTTGTCACTTAGACTAGGCCCCGGGCCAGGCCTCAGACTGGAGTTAGAACGTATGGGGGAAGGGTGGGGTGGGATGTGGGGATTAAGATGGGACAGGGTGTGGGTGTTGGGTGTTGGATGTGTTCGACCACCCAGGCCTCTATTTTACCAAGCTAATACAGTTACTGTGTATGAGATTAGGCGGTGGTTGAGTCGATTAACACACACACACACACACACACACACACA
>NC_036858.1:7774149-7783187 GCF_002910315.2 Salvelinus sp. IW2-2015
TCTCTCTCTCTCTCTCAAGAGCATTCACACCGCTGTGGGTGAATAATCTGAGGCAAACAATGCCATAAAAAGCATCTGAACATTTAGGTGTCTATTTTAGTGAGTTCTGGAACAGAGAGACACTGCTTGTTCTGCCCCACCCCAAAAATGGGTTCCACTTTCTGGCATAAACTCTCATGTCATGGGTGGGGGGGTTATTCGGTTGGATGTCATACTTTCCTTTTTGGAGAAAACAAGTCTATTTGTGAAGCAGTACTGTGACTGGCCGGGAGCAGAGCGTACCGAGTCCTGAGTCCTGAGTCCTGAGCCCTGAGCCCTGAGTCCTGAGCCCTGAGCACTGAGCCCTGAGCCTTGAGCCCTGAGCCTGAGCCCTGAGCAGGAGAAAGAGAGAGCGAGAGAGAGAGTATGTGAGAGAGAGAGAGTACGCGAGAGAGAAAGAGAGAGAGAGGGGAGAGAGTGGGTGAGATGGAGAGCTAGAAAGTGGACGGTAAAGAGAGCAAGAAAGAGAGGGGGAGAGAGCGAGCATGGGATTGAAGGGGCTTGGGAATACGGCAAATCTAATCGAGCCCCAGCCACCCTCTCTGTCACTCTTCCATTGGGTATTGCCGTGGGTGTGTAGTACAGTATAATACTGCAGTATACCCACATCCCCACATCCATGGAGTCCACAGTCATAAAACTGAGGTCAGCTGTTGGCACTCGGTACCCACTCATTGCTGTCAGTCTGGCCCACCGGACCCAGGCACCATGACTGAAACCCAGAGAAAGGCCAAGGCTGGGCCCACTCTTTCCACTGCTCCTGGTCAACTACACTCATGTAAGAAACTAGCTAATCAGTTCAGAAAACACTAGCGCATTGTGCTCCATTGTCAAGGCCAATTACGTTTGTTGTCCATCATCTTTATAGTAGCAATGAACACAATTCTCACCTTTACCTCCACTCACAATCGTAGAAGTGCGACCACACGCTAATGCACCTGCATACGGATTTCAGACAGGATCATCTGTTTTTAGGTTATCATGGATCTTTCCCACCAAAGTGACAGGAAGTCCATATGAAACGTTGTAAAGTAGACGTTACGCACCATCCTCCGCTTCCTCTCTCCTTCTCCCCTCCAACGTTTGCTGATTTAAGGGAACTGCCTCTGAGTTTTCCACCGTCATGTCAGGAAGATTCATCCATCATACTGTGATGATCAGACAGGTGGGAAACTCTCCTCCGTGCAGGACAATGTGGCATCACTGGCTAGAGACATGGTGACAAGAATAAGCGATAGTGACTAAGAACAGACAAGAGCAAGATCACCTCAAGGACAAACTGGGGTTGGGCAAGAGAGTGAAGAGAGAGTGCTTGAAGAGAAAGATGAAAGCACATTTCCTGGAAGACCAATTTCCTCATCCTCATCACAGAGTAGAAAGGGAAAAGTCTCATAAGTACTTGTGTTTTTGCATTATACAGTTCTATACTGAAGTGGACAGACGCCCAGACTGACCCTGCCAGCACAGGCAGACATATAGACTGCCCACCAGCCTTTCACCTTCTCCTTTTAGGTTTAGGTTCCAGGGAAACTCCCTCGCCCCTTCTGTTCTCACGCCTGGCAGTGTGGGACCATGAGGAGAAAGAACAAGAGAGAAGTGGGACGCCACTTTAACTTTGAGACGTCACTCCCCCTGTACCCCTCCCCTTGAGGTTTGAAGGGTAGAAGCAACATGCTGCAAAGCTCTAAACACTACGGACACAATCCTGGCTCGCAGCTCCTGAACGCCACTCTGTTTTAGCAACGTTTAACTCACTAAAGATCCTGGAGCCGTTGGAAAGACCAGAACAGACCACAAGGCAGAGAGAAAAAAGGGTGGCAGACGAAAGTGCTTCTTTTGAGATTCGTTTTAAGTTGATTTCTCCCGACTTCCGTACAAATTAGGCACAATTAATGCCTGACAAATACAGGCTGTGCTTTCCAAGAGGAGGGTCTGGTTTGGACGCTGCACTCTAAAAAAAATAACCGTAACAATGGCTTTTATTGTCGCGTTGGTGTACAAGCTCCTTGCCCACTGCTTGGTTTCTGCCAAACTGCCGTCAAGACACACAAACTCAATTTAGCTGATTATGAACTTAAGTGCTCTTTCTGAGACATGGCTTCATTCCCTACAGCTTTTTTTTCACCGTTCTCTTGGATGATGGGAGGGAAGGAGGGAGGTAAAGAGGGACGGGGGAAGAGAGGGAGAGCAGATGGAAGGAGTCTTTTTTAAAGTGTATGTTTTTTCACAAAGCTCCCTAATTGATATTTTTTGAGCGGTCGACCTGCCTCGGCCTGCCTGCACGTGTGAACATTAAACATCACTGGCTGCCCAGAGCTCTCTCTACTGGCACCACTTGTCAATCAGCGCACTGGCAGAGTGGCGCTGGCCAAGCGCCGTGCGGTCGCGTTGGAAACGTTTCCCTGTGTGCGGTTAACCCCGTGTTCTCTGAGCAGCGCTCCACTCACTCTTCAAACTGCCAGTCTCCCATGGTATTGCATAAGGTTTCAGACACTCTGACGCATGAGCACTCGCTCAAAGTGGCAATGTATGGATGGGTACATACATTAGGTGCTGGCGAGAACCCATAGCTACGTCCATGTGGTAGAGTGTGTCTAGTAAACAGATAAAGACAGACAACAAAGCCGGAGATATATGAGATACAAGGTGTTGCCCAATGCACATTGCTGTGTCAGCTACACTCTTAAAAAAGGCTTTCAAAGGGGATCTTTGGCTGTACCCATAGGAGAACCCTTTTTGGTTTGAGGTAGAACACTTTTGGGTTCCTTGTTGAACCCTCTGTGGAAAGGGTTCTACATTGAACACAAATGGGTTTTTACCTGGAACCAAAAGGGTTCTTCAAAGAGTTCCCATGTGGGGACAGCCGAAGAACCCTTTTAGGTTCTAGATAGCACCTTTTTTTCTAAGAGTGTAGCATCACAACAAGATGGGGAAAAAAGGAGTATGGAGGAAAACAGAACATCGGGTCCAAGCCAGACGAAGACATAATGATCAGCGAATATCAGAGGCAGTGAAGACAAGCAAAGATAATCAAGACCAAAAAAAGAAGAACGTAAAATGAAGGCATGTAAAGAGGATTAACCTTTGCCCTGGATACACTCCCACAGTCCCCACGCTGACAGAGAGCTCTCCCTCCTCCTGTTGAGCTCTGGGCTCAAGGTGAGTGTCTTCATTAGAACGTGATGAGAGTTTGCTGGGATGGCCTGGCAGCTGACCATGACAGAGCTTACAGACTCCATCCCCCTTAATGACAATCACACACACACACACACACACACACACACACACACACACCACACACACACACACACACACACACACACACACACACACACACACACACACACACACACATACCATAGACAGCCTGTAGGGCCCCACACCTTTCATCTCAGAATGTAGAGAATATTACAGAAGGTAGGCAGTGGGGAGTATGTTCTCCCAACATGAGGGTTTTGATATTGTTTTTGTGTGAGTCTGACAAGCAATCAAAAGGTGAAAAGAGTGTATACATTATCACTTACATCCAAACTTGGCACAGGACAAAATGTAATATTCTCTCACTGCTCTTACAAGCGATCACATGTGACATAATACCATTGCCTATTATAAGAATTGAACCACCAGTAGACTGGCATGTGTGTACTTTTATGCACATGCATGGTGCAGACTTCCTTAGCAGCTTCCCCAATCTAATGGAACTACACCATTAACAGAACAACCTGGTATGGTTGCTGCAGTACCACTCCTCTCTCGTTCTCTAGCCCACTGTTCTCTGTGTCTGTACTGTCCACTTGATTATCAGACATGTGCTGAGATGTGCTGGCGTTGGAAGACGTATTACAGGGTTAAATGTTGCATAGCGTTTTGGTTACTGCGGCGAGGATCGGTCCCGTAGCAGCACTCTCAGATGGTCCGCCATCGGGACGGGGAAATATCGTCTGAGGGCACGGTTCCTGAAACCGCAGCGCCGTTTCTCACTGCAAATGGATGGAATGGAGAAGAAAACCGCAAGCCTGCAGCTGTTCAGCTGGAAGAGAAAGGACACTTTTCTCAGTTTTAAAGGCAAAGTGTGTCAAATGGAGGCTTTTAACGTCCAAAGTCTAAGAGCTCTGCTTCCTTAACCACACTTAGGGGTCCATTCAATCAGATCCGCTTTAGTAGACATCCACATAGCTGTTGTTTTGGCTAGTCGGAGGTGGAACTGGGTTAGAGCTTTCAAATCCACAAGTGGCTCCTGGCATTACACCTAAAGCGGACATTGCCATTAACTGCACGGAGTTGCATTATGAAAAATCCCATGCATCCCAAACAAGTTCAAACACTGGAATGTGAGATGTAATCTACACCTCCATTAGCCTGATAGAAATCCTCTTTTCATTTCATGATTTTAAATTTCTATCATTATTTCTATATATCCTACACTTTCTCGTTCTGAAATTCTAACGTGAGTGGGACGGGTATGGCTTCGTGACGATGATCAAGAGCAGCTACTCACCGATTTTGACAGCTCCAACACAGTTCACCTCCGACACGGCCAAAACATTAGCTATGTGGGTGTCGGCTATCGCAGGTTAAGCTTGATCTGATTGAATCTAGGCCAAAGTTACATAAACCTTTTTCGATTAGCCTGATAATAAATCTTTCCATGGATTTGATGTTCTTACGCCACGTGTCAAGGTGAGACACTGGAGGAGTGTGGACACTGGAGGAGTGTGGACACTGGAGGAGTGTGGACACTGGAGGAAATGGGGATATTAGATTTTGGAAAGAGATAATAGCCAGCATGTTATCCAATCTGTGTAGTATATTTGGCCATACATTGGAAAATATACAGTACTTATATTTGGGACCTCACGTCCTACCACAAATTGACATGTATCCCGGCCTCAGCGAGGTCATAGATAATACGATGCAGTCGAGACAGTCTGGCGGTTTAGGATTCCATCTCTTCCTAATGATTGGCCTAATTCACGTGTATATTCTATGTTATTATCGTCCTCTCGTCTGGATGAACCGAATCTCATCCTCTATTTATTGACATGACTCTGCTTTCTCTTCCTGTCCTTCCCTCTCTTGGTTCCCGCGCATGCACCGGCGCATGTTAAACACCAAGATGAAAGGGGGATATATGTTTGGTCATGCTCCATAACTGACAGAATAAAACAAACAGACTATCTACTCCTTGTCTAAACCATCCTTTTGCCAGGCCTGTTTCAGCTGTGTGTGTGTGTGTGTGTGTGTGCGTGCGTGCGTGTGTGTGCTAGAGCTCTGCAGACAGTCCCAATCCTCCAACCACCATCTTCTTGTGTGGGATTTGCCTCCTTTAAGGCTGGTTAGCAGGCTTCAGTCAGACTAATCCAAACTCCCTTTCCCCCAGCACATGGCAGACTATCAGATTCACTGTGATAACATCACATAGGATGGTTAAACAGTGTTTGACTCTTCCGCAAACACGGGCTCCAGTTTGCATATGCTTCAGCGGACTTCCTCAACCGGTTAGTTTGGTCAGCACGGCGCCCAACATACCTGTAACTAAACACACACATTCTCAAATACCTCTGATGATGAGTTTAGGTGTGTGTGAGTGGTTTGGTTCTACTATCCTTGTGGGTACCAGAAGTCCTCACAAGGATAGTAAAACAAGGTCAATTCTGACAAGTGGGGACATTTCGCCACTCCCCATAAGGAAAAAGGCTATTTTAGGGTTAGGGGTTAGGTTTAGGGTTAGGGTTAGGGTTACAATTAGGGTTGGGGTTAGAATTAAGGTTAGGGTCAGGGGTTAGGTTTAGGGTTAGCATTTAGGGTTAGGTTTAGTTTTAGGGTTAGGAGTTTGGGTTTAGGGTTAAGGTTAGGTTAAGGGTTAGTGTTAGGTCCTATGGGGAAAATAGATTTTTGGCCCACAAGGATCAGTAAACAAATGTGTGTTGGTGTGTGGTTGTGTGTGTGTGTGTGTGTGTGTGTGTGTGTGTGTGTGTGTGTGTGTGTGTGTGTGTGTGTGTGTGTGTGTGGCTTTTTTGTGGTTCATAGACCTACTTCTCAGAGACAAGTTGCCTGTCATTAATGAAAACATTCCATGGTTGCTATAGGGACTGTTTCGGTGGTGGGCTAGGATTCCACCATTCACTATCCGAAAAGATGAGTACTTTTCCTCCGCCACAAAGTAGACACGCTATCCTACAGTCCTGCAACACACTCCTGCAACATGTTCACATTTATGGTATACACACATGACATACATTACAATATTGTAACACATTACAATAACGTGTTACAATAACGTGTTACAATAACGTGCCAGGCATGCAACAATGATGCAGACTACTTACTTTTCAGGACCCAGTATTAAAAACGAACAATACTTCACACCTTAATAATAACAGAATACGCTTGCGTCACACACATCAATAAAATGCCCCAACATTTGGAACAGAGACACACTCGAATGTTGTAACGCTAACGGATGCAGGTGAAAATTTGCCAGTAAAGAAATATGAAATCTCATAAATTGTTTAAGAGAAAGCGAGGCCCCGCAGGCCCCTCCCTCTAATGGGGAGGGAGGGTTTTTATTGGCGTGTTAAATATGAGTGGCAGCCGAACAGTGGCGGCCCGTCCACTACAATACAAGGAAGAAACCTCTAATGCATAATTGAATGACAACAGCTGATCAACAAGCGCCAGTCGATAGCTGGCTGCCTGGCTCCAAGCGTCAGCATCATTAGACGTGCATCAGTCACTCTCACTTCACTGAAGCCAGGACATCTCATTATCGGAGAGCTTGTTGGGGCTCCTCATCGATCCATAATGGCCGGACACATCGCCACCTGTTATGTTGGGACTGGAGCGACTGGGAACGGAATAAAGTAGGAAGTAAGTGGACTTGGCAGTGTTCTGTGATGTTGGTCTAGCCAAGAGCACATTCTGTCCATGGCACACAGTGAGTATTTGCCACCAGGGGTGTTTGGTCCGCAGCCACAACAGCTACAACAGCTACAACAGCCCAACAAGGCAAGGCAGGCAAGTCCCCAACACACCAAGTGGAACCCGATCTCTCCTGGCCCATCTCCAGGCTCATTAACCACTAACCAGGCAGCACATGCTGAAAGGCCCCAATTACTGGTCACCAATCCCTCCGCCTTTCCAACACACCGCCACTTGACCAGGAGACACGTGTTTGTCCCGTATTAAAAACCCTGAACGTTCACAGAAAGAGTTTTCCCCTGAAGTGAAATCATCACCATCTCACTCTTTTTAACTGGGGAGGACATGACAATAAAAACTCTCGCCGGTCGCTGTTCTTTCATCTGGACTGGAACTCTCATTCTCTCCTGTTCATTTCTCCATGGTGTTCAGACTCAGGGTCAGACACAGCGGCTTGGTGCACGGTTGGTTAAGGTCTGGCTGGGAGGCAGTCGAAGACAGATTTATGAAGTTTATGGAGCAGCTTTAGTCATCACTACATACAATGGAGTTGTTCCATGACTGTGATTGGAAAATGCCCCCATAGAAGGAGTCAATGAATCATAATAGATCACGCCACGCTAATGAACACTAGGCAGAGGTAGCCTACTATTCTAAAATTGTCCAAGGTCTTCTTATCTAATCTGACTAGATAGGCCTCCATTATAATGCATAATGTATATTAGCTATGTATGCGGATACATAGTTTTAGTACAAAACAGCATCACACACCCACATTGGTGGAAACAAGAGCTGGCATGACAAGCCATCTCATTCACAACAAGAACCCACACACCGCATCGACGCAACACCATGCCATAATGCTTTGTTATCCTCGTCTCATCCAAGCGTATTGTTGCCACGGTGACGTCTATACACCAGCCGGGCTTTTGCGTGAAGTGCGGTGAGTGTGCAGTCTGGCGGCACAGAGCAGAGGGTAGAGAACCATGTACACTCTTAGAAAAAAGGGTTCCAAAAGGGTTCTGCGGCTGTCCCCATAGGAGAACCCTTTTTGGTGCCAGGTAGAACTCTTTTGCGTTGCATGCAGAACCCTTCTGTGTAGAACACAAAAGAGTTCTGCCTGGAACCAAAAGGAGTTCTTTAAGAGGTTCTTCTATGGGGACAGCCGAAGAACCCTTTTTGGTTCTTGATAGCACCTTTACTTGTAAGAGTGTAGGACAGGACAGAATATGATACACAGACAGATGCAGTCAGGGATCTTCATGAGATGACTACCTCGTGAAGCTGGTTGAGAGAATGCCAAGAGTGTGCAAAGCTGTCATCAAGGCAAAGGGTGGCTACTTTGAAGAATCTAAAATCTAAAATATATTTTGATTTGTTTAACACTTTTTGGATTACTACATGATTCCATCGTTTGATGTCTTCACTATTAGTCTACAATGTAGAAAATAGTCAAAATAAAGAAAAAGCCTTGAATGAGTAGGTGTGTCCAAACTTTTGACTGGTACGGTATATAACTATTTTAAATGCAGGACGCAATATCATACGAAATGGATGACATAGTACACAACTGGATGACATAGTACACAAGAAACAGGGACGGTTTGAGCTTGTGAGCACCACTTTCAAAACTACTGTGCTGAAATGATCTAAACGTTCTGGAGAATCAGGTACTGTAGACGGCTAGGACACGGACAAAGACGGCTTTGTTCCTCTGAGAAATGTGACACCTCGCCAAGCAGGAAGTTTGTTTTTCTGTTCCAGCTCTGAAATGAGGAATCAGAAGCCACAAATGAGTGGCGAAGACTGGAGAAGGGGAGAAGACGGGAGAGGAAGAGGGGAAGAGGGGAGAGGTGCTGGGCTGGCACCATCCTGTCTCAGGAATGTTCCTCACACTGACATGGAGAGATGGATGGATGGATGGATGGATGGGCGATCATGATACCACACACACGGCTCTGTACATAAGACCTGTAATGTACCTTCTGCTGCATGTGCTGTACAGTAGGCATTATGTGACTGGTTATGTACTGTACAGTAGGCATAATGTGACTGGTTAAGTACTGTACAGTAGGCAT
>NC_036858.1:7783790-7790155 GCF_002910315.2 Salvelinus sp. IW2-2015
TATGTGACTGTTATGTACTGTACATAGGCATAATGTGACTGGTTAGACTGTACAGTAGGCATAATGTCGACTGGGTTACTGTACTGTACAGTAGGCATAATGTGACTGGTTATGTACTGTACAGTAGGCATAATGTGACTGGTTAAGTACTGTACAGTAGGCATTAATGTGACTGGTTATGTACTGTACAGTAGGCATAATGTGACTGGTTATTACTGTACAGTAGGCATAATGTGACTGGTTAAGTACTGTACAGTAGACATAATGTGGACTGGTTATTACTGTACAGTAGGCATAATGTGACTGGTTAAGACTGTACAGTAGGCATAATGTGACTGGTTATGTACTGACAGTAGGCATAATGTGACTGGTTATGTACTGTACAGTAGGCATAATTGTGACTGGTTAAGTACTGTACAGTAGCATTAATGTGACTGGTTATGTACTGTACAGTAGGCATAATGTGACTGGTTAAGACTGTACAGTAGGCATAATGTGACTGGTTATGTACTGTACAGGTAGGCATAAGTGGACTGGTTATGTACTGTACAGTTAGGCATATGGGACATCTCTCTCTTTTATTATGTGGGTGTGAGCAAATGAATGAATGTTTGTATCTGTGTAGTAGGATAGATGGAGTGCTGCCATCAGAGTCCATCCAACTCTACTTTGATGCTTTAAAGTGGTGGCTCGTATATAGGCTGAATGCATGTGCAAATTATGTGGGTGTGAGCAAATGAATGAATGTTTGTATCTGTGTAGTAGGATAGATGGAGTGCTGCCATCAGAGTCCATCCAACTCTACTTTGATGCTTTAAAGTGGTGGCTCGTATATAGGCTACACTAAAACATGTTTTGATTTTTTTACCCTTTTCTCCACCATTTCGTGGTTCCCAATTGGTAGTTACAATCTTGCGAAGGTCGAGAGCCGTGCGTCCTTCAAAACACGACCCTGCCAAGCCACACTGCTTCTTGACACACTGCTCGCTTAACCCGGAAGCCAGTCGCACCAATGTGTTGGAGGAAACACCGTCCAGCTGGCGATCGAGGTCAGCTTGCAGGCGCCCGGTCCGCCACAAGGAGTCGCTAGAGCGTGATGGGACAAGAAAATCGCGGCCGGCCAACCCCTCCCCTAACCCGGACGACGCTGGGCCAATTGTGCAACGCCTCATGGGTCTCCCGGTCACGGCCGTGATACAGCCTGGGATCGAACCCGGGTCTGTAGTGAAGCAGTGTCTTAGACCGCTGCGCCACTCGGGAGACCACACACTAAAACATTTAGTCCCATTCATACTGTCCATAAAGTGTCCCATAAAGTTCTGGTTCCTGTTTACATGAGAAACACTACATCAGGCCTGATCACTGCTGTGAGAACCCTCTTATTCTGAGTTCGTCCACCCATGGCTGCAGGGCTGGCAGTGAGGCTTAAAGTATGTACATATGACTCCTCCGCTTCACTGCACTGTGTTTTTAGAGCAAAGCCAGAGCTGGGTGTATGAAGGTGATGTATAGATATGGTCCTAGGTGTGTTTGTACGTGTGTGAATGGCTACGTGGTTTGCTGTGTGTGTGCTGTCTCTTATACACATCTAGATGTGTATAAGAGACAGGCCTCATCTCATCCACGCCCCTACTCCTCATCTCCTCCCCACCCCTACACCTCATCTCATCCCCACCCCTACGCCTCATCTCATCCACGCCCCTACACCTCATCTCCTCCCCACCCCCACACCTCATCTCATCCCCACCCCTACGCCTCATCTCATCCACGCCCCTACACCTCATCTCCTCCCCACCCCCACCCCTACACCTCATCTCATCTCCGCCCCTATACCTCATCTCACCTCTTTTTCTTCCCCTTCTGCCCCTTTCTCTCACTCTCCCTCCCTCCTTCTCTCTCTCTCTCTCTCCTCTCTTTCTCTCTCTCTCTCCTCTCTTTCTCTCTCTCTCCCTCTGAAGAGGTTGAATGTCCCGGATGTGCTGGTCCCCAGCCAGCTGGCAGGGTTTGCCCAGAGGGAGCGGAGTCCTGAGCCCAGAGTGCTCTAACTGATACCAGGTGACCTACAGAAGAACCACAGGAGCTCAGGACCAGCCCACCTGTGTCCTTCTGGGGCTCGCATTACACACAGAACCAGAAAACGTCCCTTTTGTGCTCGGCCGGCCCGCCTTTTATCTCTCTGCATGTACAAACACACACACAAGACCTGGGGTGGGCAGCCGTTCCACTCTCTTTATGAGTCCCGCACAAAAGAACATTGCTCAATTTATGACAATAGGATAGGATTGAGCCAAGCAAGTTGTGAGCAAACCAACCCTCTCCTGTTAGCATTCACAAGAAACACGGTTCTTCTAATCTAACTTGCTAACTGTTGTAGTGTACACATCTGAGCTGACAGAAGTCTCCCGTCCCTCTGTCTCCTTACAGGCACTGATATGGCGGGCTTGTTTTAAGTTTCAAGTGTTAGTGTCACATGCACAAGTACAGTGAAATGCATTTCTTGCAAACTCTAACGCCAACAATGCAGTAATCAATAACAATGTAATACTAAAAATAACAAGGTAGAACAAAAACACACGAGATATAAAATTAAGAAGAACACGAGAAAGTAAGTAAGCATACTATGTACAGGGTCAGTTCCAGTACCATATTCACAATGTGCAGTGACACTGGAGTGGTAGGGTTCAATACTGTATGTATAAGGGTAAGGCACCATGAAGACCAAAGGCTCTCCAAACAGGTCAGGGACAAAGTTGTGGAGAAGTACAGTTCAGGGTTGGGTTATAAAATTATCTGAAAACGTTGAACATCCCACGGAGCACCATTAAATCCATTATTATAAATGGAAAGAATATGGTACCGCAACAAACCTGCCAAGAGAGGGCCGCCGAATTAAACTCACAGACCAGGCAGAGGAGGGATTAATCAGAGAGGCAACAAAGAGACCAAGATAACCCCGAAGGAGTGAAAAGCTCCACAGAAAAGATTGGCGTATCTGTCCATAGGACCACTTTAGCCGTACACCACAGAGTTGGCCTTTACAAAAGAGTGGCCAGAAAAAAACCATTGCTTAAAGAATAAAATAAAAATAAAATATGACTTAAATATTGCTGTACAACACAGAAACCCATCCAACTTGAGGAGCAGTTTTGCCTTGAAGAATGGGCAAAAATCCCAGTGGCCAGATGTGTCAAGCTTATAGAGACATACCCAAGAGACTTGCAGCTGAAATTGCTGCAAAAGGTGGCTCTATTGACTTTGGGGGGTGGGGGGGGGGAGTGAATAGTTATGCAAGCTCAAGTTTCCAGTTTTTTTGTCTTATTTTTCGTTTGTTTCACAATAAAAATATTTTGCATCTTTAAAGTGGTAGGCATGTTGTGTATCAAATGATACAAAGCCCCAAAATCTATTTTAATTCCAGGTTGAAATGCAAGCCACTGTAGGTGATAGAAACCATGGAAACATCATGAAGCAACCCTGTCTTTTGACGTGGAAAACCAGAGCTGTCAGAAGTGTGCTTGCATTTTATAAAGATAACATGAGGAAGAGAGAGAAGATGGGTAAGAAAAGTGGGGGAAAAAAGTAGTTAATACCCTGTTTGGGCTGCAATCCCCACACAGGTACACCTATGACAACTGCCATTTAAGTGCATGGCGCGAAATTCAAAATCTAGTTGTTAAAATATTTAACTTTCACACATTAACAAGTCCAATACAGCATATGAAAGGTAGCACTCTTGTGAATCAAGCAACATGTCCGATTTTTAAAAATGTTTTACAGGGGACAAAATATGTAAATCTATTAGCTAACCACGTCAGCAAAAGAGAGCACTTTTCTAACTCCATCAGTTTTTTACTCCGTCACTAGCTATCACTAATTCGACAAAATAAAGTATATATAGCCACTAACACGAACCACTTCATAAGATGACAGTCTGATACTATATTAATTGTATAGCATATGTTTTTTTTGAAAATTTGCATATTTATGGTATAAATCATAAATTACATTTCAGCTACAATCAGAAATTGCAACGAAAGCAGCCATAACATTTACAGACACCAACGTCAAATAACTAATTACTCATCATAAAACATATCTGAGAAATACATACATTGCAGCAATTGAAAGACAGGATTCTTGTGATTCCAGACAATATTTCTGATTTATTAATGTTTTACAGCGAAAACAAAATGTAGCGCTATGTTAGCATAGCCACAATAGCCAGACACACTTGGGCGGCGCACGACCAGTTGACATGCACGACAGATATATGATAACCTTATAAATTGGGTCTTACTTGGCTGTATTTTCATCAGAATGTTGATCAGGGTGTCCTTTGTCCAGATGAGTCGTTGTTTTGAGTCAGGATGGCAACTTTCCCTTCTCACTTAGCATTGGCACTGGTCGACTGGCACGGATTTGTCCAACGTTAAAAATCAGAGACCGAAACACGGCAACTCCGAAAAAATTCAAATAATCTGATTAAACTATATTGAAAAAAATACATTACGATGATATGGTCTCATTTATCAAATAAAAACCCAGCCGGAGATTGTTCCCGTCCAAAAGCAGCAAAACAGAACACAATATACTCCCAAGACGCGCGCTTCAGACTTCCGGAAGTGGTCGGTCACGTCAAAGAAATAGCTCTTATTCAACCTCTGAACAAGATATTCACCTAAATTTCTTCTCTCATACCTCTTGACACCCAGAGCAAGGCGTACGGAGTGTACGTAGGGTCTTACGTATAATGACATGTATAGGGCATAACGTTGAAGCGAGCATAGATTTCTGACATTCTACTTCTTGGTCAGGGAAAGTGCTGCCAAATGACTTCTGTACACTCAGAGAAAAAATTAGAACGGTTTTAGAAATTAGGATTGTTTTCTATCCAATATTAATATTATATGCATATTGTAAGAGCAAAAATTGATTAAGAGGCCGTTTGAAAATTGGCACATATTTTCCAGTTTTTCCAATACGCCCCCGCAGCCATAAACAGGTTTTAACTATCATTGCTCTTCTCTTTTCCCTCCTAAACAATCCCAACTGATTCGCACATATTCCAACACACACACTAACAGCAAGCACGTAGCCTCAGGGACCCTCACACACACACCACACACACACACACCACACCACACACCACACACACACACACACACACACACACACACCACACACACACACACACACACACACACACACACACACACACACACACACACACACAACACACACACACACACACACACACACACACACACACACACACACACACACACACACACACAACACACACACCACACACACACAGCATACCACGTAGCATTCCCACACGTACAAACACCAGGACCATATCTATACATCACCTTCATAACCCAGTCTGGCTTTGCTCTAAAAAACACAGTGCAGTGAAAGCGGAGGAGTCATATGTACATCTTTAAGCCTCACTGCCAGCCCTGCAGCCATGGGTGGACGACTTCAGAATAAGAGGGTTCTCACAGCAGTGATCAGGCTGATGTAGTGTTTCTCATGTAAACAGGAACCAGAACTTTATGGGACACTTTATGGACAGTATGAATGGGACTAAATGTTTAGTGTGTGTGGTCCGAGTGGCGCAGCGGTCTAAGACACTGTTCACTACAGACCCGGGTTCGATCCCAGGCTGTATCAAGGCCGTGACCGGGAGACCCATGAGGCGTTGCACAATTGGCCCAGCGTCGTCCGGGTTAGGGGAGGGGTTGGCCGGCCGCGATTTTTGTCCCATCACGCTCTAGCGACTCCTTGTGGCGGACGGGCGCCTGCAAGCTGACCTCGATCGCCAGCTGGACGGTGTTTCTCCAACACATTGGTCGGACTGGCTTCCGGGTTAAGCGAGCAGTGTGTCAAGAAGCAGTGTGCTTGGCAGGGTCGTGTTTTTGAAGACGCACGGCTCTCGACCTTGCAAGATTGTAACTACCAATTGGGAACCACGAAATGGTGGGAGAAAAGGGTAAAATCAAAACATGTTTTAGTGTAGCCTATATACGAGCCACCACTTTAAGCATCAAAGTAGAGTTGGATGGACTCTGATGGCAGCACTCCATTATCCTACTACACAGATACAAACATTCATTCATTTGCTCACACCCACATATTTGCACATGCATTCATACTGACTCACACACATGCATTCACATACACACCACCACCACACAACACACACACACACACACACACACACCACAACACACACACACACACCACACACACACACACCACACACACACACACACACACAACACACACACACACACTAACAATCATCATTACTCGCTGCTGCTACACTGTTTATTCTAATATCCTAATGCCTAGTCACTTAA
>NC_036858.1:7790888-7818193 GCF_002910315.2 Salvelinus sp. IW2-2015
AGAGACTTGCACTGAAATTGCGGCAAAAGGTGGCTCTATTGACTTGTGGGTGGGGGGGCCGGGTGAAGGGCTCGGGTGCTGGACACGGTGAGAAGCGAATAGTTAGGTGCAGTCTCTCAAGTTTCCAGTTTTTTTGTCTATTTCTCGTTGTTTGCACTAATAAAATATATTTCATTGTCTACTTAAAGGGGTTTAGGCTGTGATGGTTTGTGTGTAATTGGTAAAGTGATGGTCGAAATCTGATCGCCCCCCCAAAATCTATTTAATTCCAGGTTGAAATGCAAGCCACTGTAGGTGATAGAAACCATGGAAACATCATGAAGCAACCTGTCCTTTTGACGTGGAAAACCAGAGCTGTCAGAAGAGTTTGCTTGGCATTTTACAGGACATACTCTCCCTGTATTAGTGATTAGGTTCGGTATGAGGTATTATGGGTGAATAATAATGAGTACTACCAGGACTTCTCTTCCTGTGAGCAAGAAAGTGGATAGTTCGTAAGAATATTGATGCGTTTAGACCCCCCGCGCCCGTCGGCGCCCCTCGGACCACGCATGTCTATTTCCATGGAACAAAACAGCTGTTCATGACAAACAAAACTGTTCACACCCCTCTTTTGGTGGGAGAAAACATTTTGCGGTTTTAAAGCTTAGTTGCACATGACAAATTAACTAACAAACATAGGTATTAGTTCATTGGGTTAATACCCAGTGATTGGGCTTTGGCAAGATAACCTCGTCCATTCACAGCTATTGAAAATGCCATTAATCTTAACTAGTGCTCATTTTAATGTTGAATCTGACAGAGCTGACTCCAATAATTCAAGTGTCAACCACTCTATGAGCTAAATATAACGGTGCTAGCTGACGACGAACGGACAATTGATTCAAAAATCTCTACTGACCATTTTTGTTAAAAAAATATTTAACCCGTTTTATTTAGCGACCATTAACAACAAAGTCCAATTTACTCCTACAGCATATAGATTGAGAATTAGTAAAGATTAGACATCTCTGTACCTGAATACAAGCCAACGTTATTAGGTGATTCTCTCTGAAATTTTAATTAATGTTTGTTTATATACTGAAGGGAACGTACACAAAATAGTTATATAATCTATATAATAGACGTGTCTCCTTCATACCGGACCGGTCAGTCGAGTAAAAGAGAGATCGAACTTTTCCCTTCCATCAGTTTTTTACTCTCCGTGCATCGAAGCCTAAGGCGTTCATTATTAGTATTCTCTTCTTAAACGGTATTGAATAGATTCGACTTGACCAGTTATTCAGTATCTCTCTAACGCGCATATATTATGGAAATAAAGTATATACTTGACCATTATTTAGTATCGTCCTATCGAGGTATTAAATGCTAAACAACTGACCAGTTAAGTTAGTATCTCTCATCACGAGCTATTTGTAATGCAATAAGTTGACCAAGTTATTAGTATCTCTTAAGTATGGAATGAGCTGACCAATATTGGTGTATTATACTAGAGTATCTTCTCTAAGGTATTGTTGTAATGATGGACACGCGTTCCTAGTTGCGACGGACAGTTTCTGATCATGTTCTATTAGCTATTCTCTCTGAAGAGTATTAGGATATGAACTTGACCAGTTATTGATGATGTCTCTCTTAAGTGATTGTAATGATCTGACCAGTTATTAGTGTCTCTTCTAAGGTATATAATGGATACTATTAGCAAGTGTTTTTTTTTCTGAACCAAGTATAAAAATTAGTGTTGATCTCTCCTAAGGTATGTCAAATGTGAATTTCGGGGGAGGTTATCCCCGAGTGTTTTCAGGGATGGTCTCTCTGAGGTAATGTAATGATACTGAACAAATGTTATTTGGGGTATGTCTCTATAAGCTTGACACATCTGGCCACTGGGATTTTTGCCCATTCTTCAAGGCAAAACTGCTCCTTCAAGTTGGATGGGTTCTGCTGTTGTACAGCAATATTTAAGTCATATTTTATTTTTATTTTATTCTTTAAGCAATGGCTTTTTTCTGGCCACTCTTTTGTAAAGGCCAACTCTGTGGTGTACGGCTTAAAGTGGTCCTATGGACAGATACTCCAATCTTTGCTGTGGAGCTTTTCAGCTCCTTCGGGGTTATCTTTGGTCTCTTTGTTGCCTCTCTGATTAATGCCCTCCTTGCCTGGTCTGTGAGTTTAATTCGGCGGCCCTCTCTTGGCAGGTTTGTTGCGGTACCATATTCTTTCCATTTTATAATAATGGATTTAATGGTGCTCCGTGGGATGTTCAACGTTTCAGATATATTTTTATAACCCAACCCTGAACTGTACTTCTCCACAACTTTGTCCCTGACCTGTTTGGAGAGCTCCTTGGTCTTCATGGTGCCGCTTGCTTGGTGGTGCCCCTTGCTTAGTGGTGTTGCAGACTCTGTGGCCTTTCAGAACAGGTGTATATATACTGAGATCATGTGACAGATCATGTGACTTCTGAAGGTAATTGGTTGCACCAGATATTATTTAGGGGCTTCATAGCAAATGGGGTGAATACATATGCACACACCACTTTTGCGTTTTTTATTATTATATTTTATTATTAAGTAATTTTTTTGATTTCACTTCACCAATTTGGAATATTATGTGTATGTCCATTACATGAAATCCAAATAAAAATAAATTTTAATTACAGGTTGTAATTCAACAAAATAGGAAAAACGCCAAAGGGGGACGACTACTTTTGCAAGGCACTGTACATTGGCATCATTTTCATTGCAACTGGGATACGTGATCACTTCAAGGTTCGACTGCTGTCTCCGCTCCGGTGCCTCTCAGATTCGCCTAGGTCATTCTAGAAGGATACAATCTGATGACTCACACAGAGGGTTTGCAGTGATTATGATGTGATTACTCGCTCAGATATCATAGATGCAATGCTTGTTCAAACATGCCATACGCCTATCCCAAATGCTCTTGGGAAATGTGGCTTCTGTATTCAGAAGACTGTATAAACAATTTCTGTGTGTGTGTGTACTTTTGGACATCCTGAACTACAATGAGATGTCTATTTGTATGATTTGAGGAAAGGTGATTTGTAAGCCATAAAAGTCATCCCAGATTTGAGCTGTCAAAATGATGACTAATGACCAAAGGACCTTAATAGATATCATCACCACCAACATGAACTCTATAGGCCCTACATAAACTGTCAATCACGAACAAACCGTGTGTGATTGCCATTGTTTATTGAATTTTCGTAATCTTCTTTCACATTGTAATCCTGGTTGACAGCTCTTTGCATTTCCCAACACTGTTTATTCAAGCGGAGCGATTTATCGCTCTGCAAAAACCTGTTTGTCTCCTCCGGCCCACTGTAGCTCCTCTTGCTTCTACCAATGACTACTCTTCAGCAATCACACTCCTGGGTTGAATGCCCGAGCCAAATGATGTCATCTGATTATAAAAGGAGAAATTTGTGGTTGTTTTCTTTTCCTGTACCGGTAGTAGTTTCTTTTATTGTTTTTAGTCTGAAGAGCCCACTTGGAGCCAAAACGTCTCGTCTGGCCCTTATCGATGACATCATAGTTTAAGTGTTTATTGGTTGATAAGTGCAGCCGTGTGGGAGGGCAAAGGCGAGCAGTGGGAGTCAGGACCAAGTTAAACTAGGTGGTGTAGCTGTCCTAATAATTGGCTACACTTTTCCATGATTATTTTGAACAGAAATCTGTCCAAAGTGATCCGGAAGCCTCCCTGTGGAGAATGTAGGTGAATGAAAGCAGCTGAGAAGTAGGTTTATGGACCACACACACACACACACACACACACACACACACACACCAAAATCGGGGGCCTAACTGGTGCAAAGTATACTGTGTATTCATCCACCTTTAATACATGGGGAGAAATCTGGTTAATTGAAGTGGATTATTCTCCACCAGAGTTCCTTGTTAAAACAGGCCTGGGAAGGAGCAGCAGGGGGAATAACATTGAGGTTGGGCGTTTGGCAGCACTACCACAGACACTGCACTGAAATTCTACCACATGTGCCATTGGTCCACCATGACGCCACTGTAACGTGAAGACAACAATCATGCCTACAACAATCAAGGCTGTTGTCTGGTGACAATATCAAACCTAGATAGACAGAGACCTAGATCCAAACGTGTGCTCAAGAGGTTGCTTCATGAACAACAAATAATCCCAGATAAGGATCCGTCGGTGATGTAGTCTACCTCGTTACAGTGCCAGAGGGCATGAGTCAGGGGGGTGAGTGAGACAGTGAGTAAGTCTCTTAGAATGAGCTCAGGTCAAGTTAGACAGACAGATGAACCTGATGAGAGAGAGAGAGGAGATGAAGAGAGAGAGGAGAGAGAGGAGAAAGAGAGAGAGAAGACGAAGAGAGAGAGAGAGAAGAGAGCAGACGAAGAGAAGAGAGAGAGAAGAGAGAGAGAGAGAGAGAGAGAGAGAGAGAGAGAGAGAGAGAGAGAGAGGAGAGAGAGAGAGAGAGAGAGAGAGAGAGAGAGAGAGAGAGAGAGAGAGGAGAGAAGAGAGAGAGAGAGAGAGAGAGAGAGAGAGAGAGAGAGAGAGAGAGAGAGAGAGAGAGAGAGAGAGAGAGAGAGAGAGAGAGAGAGAGAGAGAGAGAGAGAGAGAGAAGAAGAGAGAGGAGAGAGGAGAGAGAGAGAGAGGAGAGAAGAGAGAGAGAGAGAGAGAGAGAGAGAGAGAGAAGAGAGCAGAGAGAGAGAGAGAGAGAGAGAGAGAGAGAGAGAGAGAGAGATGAGAGAGAGAGAGAGAGAGAGGAAGAAACCTATGTCTGTTACGTAGTTTCCCTAACAGGCTGTGACAGGTCAACCTCAACAGGCTACGTGAGTCACTCACAACTCAAACGGCAGGTATAACCTGTTGTAGCTGCTGTGGGGATAGGGTATGGTTGTACTCTGTTATACAGTAAAGTGCATTAACCTTTAATTCAATGGGGATAGATACTAGGAGCTTTGATAAATGGACCAATAATGGGCACACACAACATTCACACACTAATACAACATAAACACACACACCCCCTTGGGCTATGCGTAATCCCATGGACTGTGGCTATAAGCCCTGCTGACTCCAGGTGCAAGTCATGAGCTGGAAGTTGGGGAGGTGGAGAAGGAGGTGGTGGTGGAGGACGAGGTGGAGGTGGTGGAGGAAGAGGAGTATGAGGAGGTGATGGGGCAGGAGGAGGTGGTGGAGAAGGAGGTGTAAAGGGAGGGGAAGGTGGCGAGGTGGTGGTGAAGGAGGAGGTGAAGGAAGAAGAGGAGGTGGTGGTAGGTAGGCAGGCTGTGGCAGCCACCCTGCCATGCCCAAACTGAGTGAGAAGCAGCCTGCGGTTCATAGACCTCCCTTATAATCTCCTCTCTCTCGTTCACAAACACAGGGGGTCCTACTGACACTACATGAAGCTAGAACTTTTATTTAACCTTTATTTAAGCAGGTTACTTTCGTTGAGCTAAAATATTTTTTTCGAGAGAGACCTGGATTGCTATATATTTCTATAGAGTATACTACTCTACTCTCAGGACTGAAACTACCCTGTGTAGGATGGCTCAGGTCCTAATCCAGGCACTTGTCCTCTCCCGTCTGGACTACTGCAACTCTGTTGGCTGGGCTCCCTGCTTGTGCCATCAAACCCCTGCAACTTACCCAGAACGCTGCAGCCCGCATGGTTCTCAATCCCCCCCCCCCCCCAAAAAAAAAATATATAATATATACACATAATTAAAAAAAAATAACACTCAACCAGCACTTGCACTTGAACCCCCCCCCCCCCCCCCCCCCCCCCCCCCCCCCCCCCCCCCCCCCCCCCCCCATAGCTCTGACTCTACTGACAGCTACGTTATTTCAATGTACTTCTATGCCTTGTGACATGTGGTGTCCCAGCGACAGAAGGTATTTTAAGATTAATGCACTGTAAGTCCCTCTGGATAAGAGCATCTAATAAATGACTCAAATGTACATGTAAAAATGTCCTAGACCTTTACACATGGCCCTCAGAGAGTCCTCCCATACGGCTGGATGAAAAATAGAGGATGGGAAACAGGGTTCGAGGAGCCTTGAGGACGGCCCCATCACTCTTCCCCACAGCTGGACGACCCCTGAGTCTGCCTTTGGTGAAAGGTCATCCTCCTTGGGTCACCTGTTACATTAGCGCTCCGCCTGGCCCACACACAGGGGGTCTCGGTGAACCCTGACCCCCAGAATAAACCTCTGACCCTTATCCATGCTGAATCATTTACCTGACACATCTTTGTTTACAAGAGCTAAGAGAAATAGTTGTCTTTCCTGTTCAGGAGGCGAAAAATAGACATTTACTGGTTGCTCCTTGTAATTACTTGGAAAATGCTTTTGTGTCTTGCTTTTTTGGGGCAATTCCCCAGAAGAATTGATGGGGTGTAAAATAAAAAACTCTTTCCTCACTCATTCGTATTTGTGTGTAGTCCGATTTTCAACACGATTAACATTTTGTGAAAGGAAAGGTGTAAGCCCATTGTCAATTTGGACCCACTCCCACATGCATCCATTCATGATATTAGTGGAACTGGTCCAAAAAGCCCACATTCTGTTTTTATAAATGATAAGGAGTCTTCACAGTAGGCCTAAACATACTTATTTTTAATTGAGAAAAAATAGAGGGAGGATATAGAAAAATAAATAAAGAACTAGCATTGTACCCCATTCCAGTTCTGCATTGTTGTCTCTAGTACTGGCATATTTTATAATTACGTGTCTGGCTTAAGGCACAGCAGGGCTATCCATTTCATCTGCTTATGTAAAGATAATACAATCCTGATTACATTGGGACCAGGAGGGAGAAGAAGGACACAACAGAGAACTGGTTGTCTGCTTGAAAGGAAAGGATCTAAGATACTCTTGTTTTTAATATTATTATGATTGAACTTTTCTCTTTATCTCCCATTTCTAATAAGCAGCTCGGAGCTCGAGTTACAAGCCGGAGAGACGGTCCAGGGAGATTTGGGGTCCTGCCGATAACGATCGGGGAATGCATCAGCATTCCAGGATGCATTTCAAACCATTCCTATTGGCTGGATAAAGCCTCTCTTTTTTTTCAAGGAATTATAGAAAAATCCCTGTCTAAATTTCTTCATTATTTCAATCAGGGCCTCTGCGACAGAGAGGAAGGAAGAGAAGAAAAAAACAGAAAACACGAAGACATGAGTAAGCTTTTCACTGTTAGTCTATACTTGTCGTTTACGAAGCATGTGACAAATATAATTTGATTTGAGGCACTTCCCACTTCTGTGACTGTTAGAACCCATGATGCGCTTGTCTGTTGTGTTTGTCTGATTTCTGTGTTCTTTGTCTTTTGTTTCGTTCCGGAATGTTGCGCGTAATTCCGCTTCCACATTGGCTTGAGGGGAAAAACACCTCGGAGCATGCAAGCAGAACGGATGGGTTTATTGGTTTTAACCAGGAGTCAATCACACCGAGTAACATGAGCCCAGACAAGGCGCGGAGGCTAGATTGCGAGGACACTAAACGCTGGAAAATAAGGGAGGGGAAACACCATCTCCCTACTCACAAACGTCTGATAATCCAGCACATGTGCTGCCTACTAAAGGGATACTTAGGCTTTTAAGCTTCTTTGTCATTCCCATCCGAGCTTACAAAGTTTGGCCAGGAACATCAAGTCATGTTCAATTTAGACTGCTGATCCTGAACAAGCCATTGTGGGGACGGGAGAACGGCAGTGCTGGGAACTAGTTGTCAGATTAGACAAGTGGAATAAGACACACACTCAAAACGAATGATGCGGCTTAACTATTCATTTGCAGTTTTAATTCTGGGCATAAAGATTGGACTCTGTTCTGTATGTGACCAATGTTCTAGAAAGGAAAACTCACAAAGCAAGTAATTATTTTTCGTTTTGCCTGGTCAGCTTTCAGATGTGGATGCATTTCAAAGAGCAAACGAGTCATAAACACATGATAAACCTATCCGTAATAAACCTATCAAATGTTAAGTTTGACACTTCCGAAGATATTGTACTACTACCTTTGATTATTTTTTCAACGTGCACACACACCTTTCCCTCTGCATTAGCACGTCACGTCACCATGGGAAAATCCCAACAATGCCAGCAGGTGCAAACAAATGAAGATCAGCGACACACATTGTTTAATCGCGGTTGCCCTCTGACTATTTGTCTTTCTGTTTCCAATGGGAAGCCACCCTGGATAATGAACCTAGCAAATAGTGATAAGCCTGGGTCAGAGATGATAACAACACCTAACCAATCATACACAGAGATTATCCCTACCCATGACCCCGCAGGCAAATGTGACCTCTATTTCCTTGGTGGGAGAGCTGTGGGATAATAACAAATACTTCTCTCTCTCTCGCTCTCTCTCTCTCTCTCTCTCGCTCTCTCTTTCCGAGTGAGAGTAAAGTGGAGTGGAGTCTAATGTATGACTGCGTGGTGAGAACACTGATACGGACACCAGTATCATGCTAGGCAAACAAAATGTTTTACCTAGGATTATCTAGCCTGTCGCTCACGGACTTCTAAACGTAAGAGATGGCTATAATATCAATGATTATTATGATGATTATTCCTTGACTACGATAATACCCACTGTAGTAGTAGGCTACTTCAGCACAACGTTGTCTCAGGGCAGTTCGTATTTTTCTGTACGTAAATCAGTGTCACTCCATTTAGTATGATACGTTACGTTACATTATGAAGGGAATAGCGGTCGCACAATATCATACGAATTAGAGGACGTACACACTGAACAAAAATATAAATACAACATACGACAATTTCAACGATTTTACTGAGTTACAGGAAATAAGGAAATCAGTCAATTGAAATAAATGTGTTAGGCCCTAATCTTATGTGTTTCATATGACTGGGAATACAGATATGCATCTGTTGGTCACAGACACCTTAAAAAAAAGGTAGGGGCGTGGATCAGAAAACCAGTCAGTATCTGGTGTGACCACCATTTGCCTCATGCAGCGCGACACATCTCCTTTGCATAGAGTTGTTTAGGCTGTTGATTGTGGCCTGTGGAATGTTGTCCCACTGCTCCTCAATGGCTGTGCGAAGTTGCTAGATAATGGCTGGAACTGGAACACGCTGTTGTACATGTCAATCCAGAGCATCTCAAACATGCTCAATGGGTGACATGTCTGGTGAGTATGCAGGCCATGGAAGAACTGAGACATTTTCAGCTTCCAGGAATTGTGTACAGATCCTTGCGAAATGGGGCCGTGCATTATCATGCTGAAACATGAGGTGATGCTGGCAGATGAATGGCGCGTCTATGGGCCTCAGGATCTTGTCTCGGTATCTCTGTGCATTCAAAATGCCATCAATAAAATTACATTTTGTTCGTTTTCCGTAGCTTATGCCTGCCCATACCATAACCCCACCACCACCATGGGGCACTCTGTTCACAACGTTGACATCAGCAAACCGCTCGTCCACGCAACGCCATACATGCTGTCTACCATCGGCCCGGTACAGTTGAAACCGAGATGAATCCGTGAAGAGCACAGTGGCCATCGGAGGTGAGCATTTGCACACTGAAGTCAGTTACGAAGCCGAAGTGCAGTCAGGTCAAGAATCTGGTGAGGATGACGAACACAAAAGAGCTCCCTGAGATGGTTTCTTACAGTTTGTGCAGAAATTCTTTGGTTGTGCCAGAGTTTCATCAGCTGTCTGGGTGGCTGGTCTCAGACAATCCCGCAGGTGAAGAAGCCGGATGTGGCGTACTGGGCTGACCTGGTTACACGTGGTCTGCGTTTGGACTTACTGCCAAATTCTCTAAAACAACGTTGGAGGCGGATTATGGTAGAGAAATTAACATAAGATTCTATGGCAACCGCTCTGGTGGACATTCCTGCAGTCAGCATGCCAATTGCACACTCCCTCAAAACTAGAGACATCTGTGTCATTGTGATGTGTGACAAAACTGCACATTTTAGAGTGCACTTTTATTGTCCCCAGCACAATGTGCACCTGTGTAATTGTCATGCTGTTTAATCAGCTTCTTGATTTGCCACACATGTCAGGTGTAAAGATTATCTTGGCGGGAATGTAAACAAATTTGTGCACAAAATTTGAGACAAATAAAATAATAAAATAAGCTTTTTATGCGTATGGAACATTTCTGGGATCTTTCATTTCAGCTCATGAAACATGGGGCCAAAACTTTACATGTTCAAATCAAGTAAAATCAAATGTTATTTGTCACATGTGCCGAATACAACAGTTGTAGACCTTGCAGTGAAATGCTTACTTACAAGCCCTTAACCAACAATGCAGTTTTAAGAAAAATACCTAAAAAGATAAGAAATAAAAGCAACAAATAATTAAAGAGCAGCAGTAAAATAACAATAGCGAGGTTTTCAGTAAGAAGAGATGGTAGCAGCAACATTATGTACAAAATATGTACAATTTTTTTTTTTAACTAACAAAATAGCATGGTTGGTTAAGAGCCTATGAAACGGCAGCCATCCTCTCCGGCGCCATCTTTTTTTCTTTTTTTTTGCATTTATATTTTTGTTCAGTATAGTATCATAAGTCTTACCTGGTCACATAATAGCATACAAATTGGGATCATCAACTATATTCAGCCACGGGATGATTTTTTATTGAGATTATGGTCAGGGGGCCGGAACATAATTACAAATAATTTGCAGACTGCAAGAATTCCAAACAAATATAATATTTGACTAAAACATTTCAACCCTTGCTTACATTTGTATACAATTCCATATTTATCTCTATTATGAGTAGGAATCCATTCGAACAGATTTCCAATATTAAAATCACGTTTTTTGGGGGGTGGGGGGGGGCAAATAAAAACCTTCCATTGGCCACAAGTTGGGGAACCCTGATGTATAGTATTATAGCAGGTAAGGTGAAATGACATAACAGGTTAGGTGAAGTGACATAGCAGGTAAGGTGAATTGACATAGCAGGTAAGGTGAAATGACATAACAGGTTAGGTGAATTGACATGGCAGGTTAGGTGAAGTGACATAGCAGGTAAGGTGAATTGACATAGCAGGTAAGGTGAATTGACATAGCAGGTAAGGTGAATTGACATAGCAGGTTATGTGATTGACAGAGCAGGTAAGGTGAATTACATAGCAGGTTAGGGGAATTGACATAGCAGGTAAGGTGAATTTACATAGCAGGTTAGGTGAATTGACATAACAGGTAAGGTGAATTTGCATGTGAGGTTAGGTGAATTGGCATAACAGGTAAGGTGAATTTGCATGGTGAAGTGTTAGGTGAATTGGCATAGCAGGTAGGTGAATTGACATAGCAGGTTAGGTGAATTGACAGGCAAGGTTAGGTGAATTGACATAGCAGGTAAGGTGAATTGACATAGCCAGGTTATGCGTGAATTGACAGAGCAGGTAAGGTGAATTTACATAGCAGGTTAGGGGAATTGACATAGCAGGTAAGGTGAATTTACATAGCAGGTTAGGTGAATTTATATAGCAGGTTAGGTGAATTTATAAAGCAGATTAGGTGAATTGGGTGAAGTTTAGAATAAGGGTTAAGGCAAGGGTTAGCTAAAATGCTACAGTTGTCCCCCGAAGCAACACGCAACCTTTGGATTGCTATACAGTCGCAGATTGCTCCCACGCATATTCCCTGACCAACCTCCCTATTTTAATCTCTGACTAAAGTAACTAGACCATTAGTAGGTATCATACGTCTTGGAGATGCTCAGAAATACGTAAAGTATGTTTCGTATAGCTCTGAGACCAGGCTATTCACCAAGACTTATCTGACACTCGATCCTCAGTCCCTCACCATTGAACGTTGTCAACACATATCACGGGACCAGCTTGCGTAACCAAGGGAGACAGAGCTTAAAACCCTGTAGACATCTGAATCCTCCTCATCTTCAGCCTTCAACAGCTATGTTAATCGTAAAAGGTCAAGCCACTAAACACTGTGCGCTGAGTCATCGTAAAATGGAAAGTTCTAGTCTTCTTTTTCTTCTTCCCTAAATGAAGAACAAACTGAAGAAAAAAACTGAAGAATTAAAGAGGGCATTTGTCATCCTTTCCCCCTGCCGGCGGCACTGGACAGAATGAGAAAGTCTGGCGGTAGCTCTGGACGTGCCGGTGCATCTTAAGCACGGCTGTGGTGTCGCTGTGGCTCACTCTTGTGCACTGGTCTGGGGATAGATCAAGTGAGGTGGTGCCCTGTGGAGGTAATGGATGGGGGCCGGGAGGCAGGATATCTGGCCAGCGTAGAGGGACCTGTGTGCTAGACTGACTGGGCTCTGGGCTCTTCCCTGAGCTATTCGTTACCAAGAGACAGTTACACACCCTGCTAAATGAGGCCTGACCACCAGTCTGAGGTGAATGTGTGTGTGTTTCTGTGTGTGTCTATGTGCATGCGTGCCTCTGTGCTTGTTTATGTGTGCGTGCGTCATCTCAGTGTACAGTATGTTCACTGTGAGAGTGCTATGTCCTCCGACTCATTAAAGTCTACAGCGTGTACCAACCCCAAAACCACTTGACACAAACAGTGACTATTGATGTGAAGAAATCGCAATTGAGCTCATTACATTTTCCACAATGACAACGTTGTTTGTGTGACACTGTCATTGGAATACGTGTGCAGGGCTCGTTTTTATTTGGASATTTCTCTGGGTATTCTCTCATGTCAGGTCCTGGGTACACTGCTGTGGGTATAATTTCCAGAAACAGGCAATAATTTGGTCATAACTGACAGAAAACAGGATTGTTGAGGACACGGCGGTTACATTAATCTATTCAAAAAAACGATTTGGAAACGAACACAGATTAAAGTTAGAGTGTTATGGAGTCAGTACGTACTGCTTCTGCAGCATTTCTCTGTGTGGCTGGTATTAATAAGTCAATTAGCCATGGCTTAAAACTGAACATTCTCAGAGAATGTTTCCCAAAATAATGATTAAACAGATAGGCATATTACTTCCAAAGGCAGACCTACCAATACTACACAGCTTTAGGTTCGATCTAATGAAATAGAGGACGATGTTATATTCTCTCCTTCCATCCCCTCTCCCTTTTCTACTCCATCCTTCTTAGTAGTTCTACACCTCTATATTCTGTCTCTCCTCCCTCTATCTCTCTCTCTGTCTCTTCCCTCTACAGTGCCTTGCAAAAGTATTCATCCCCCTTGGCGTTTTTCCTATTTTGTTGCATTACAACCTGTAATTTAAATTGATTTTTATTTGGATTTCAGGTAATGGACATACACAAAATAGTCCAAATTGGTGAAGTGAAGAAAAAAAAAAAAAAGTGGTGCATGCATATATATTCTTTGCTATGAAGCCCCTAAATCAGATCTGGTGCAACCAATTACCTTCAGAAGTCACATAATTAGTTCAATAAAGTCTAAGTGGCACATGATCTGTCACATGATCTCAGTATATACAGTTGAAGTCGGAACTTTACATACACTTAGGTTGGAGTCATTAAAACTCGTTTTTCAACCACTCCACAAATGTCTTGTTAAGTAACCTGTCATGCCCGTAAATGCTTACATGCACGCTCTCATAAGGGTTACCATAGTGATTTCCATAAGATTGTTATATTAATTTGTGTTTTTGGGACATATTTCCCACATGTGGCTGCATTTCTTTACATAGAGAAATTGAGAAGATTAGGATTAATGAGAAACACAATACTTATGGATCGATTTTTTACAATATTGTTGCTTTCACTTAGACAGTGACTCATAATCAATTCAGCCAGCAGTGAGACGCCCAAACGTGAATACATTTTAAAATGAATACTGTTGAAGTCGGAAGTTTACATACACTTAGGTTGGAGTCATAGAAACTCGTTTTTCAACCACTCCACAAATGTCTTGTTAACAAACTATAGTTTTGGCAAGTCGGTTAGACTTGCCTTTAAACAGCTTGGAAAATTCCAGAAAATAATGTCATGGCTTTAGAAGCTTCTGATAGGCTAATTGACATAATTTCAGTCAATTGGAGGTGTACCTGTGGATGTATTTCAAGGCCTACCTTCAAACTCAGTGCCTCTTTGCTTGACATCATGGGAAAATCAAAAGAAATCAGCTAAGACCACAGAAAAAAATTGTAGACCTCCACAAGTCTGGTTCATCCTTGGGAGAAATTTCCAAATGCCTGAAGGTACCACGTTCATCTGTTCAAACAATAGTACGGAAGTATAAACACCACGGACTACGCAGTCGTCATACCGCTCAGGAAGGAGACTGTAATTCAGTTCTGTAATTGTGAAAAACTGAGTTAAAATGTATTTGGCTAAGGTGTATATAACTTCCGACTTCTACTGTATACACCTGTTCTGAAAGGCCCTAGAGTCTGCAACGCCACCAAGCAAGTGGCACCATGAAGACCAAGGAGTTCTCCAAACAGGTCAGGGACAAAGTTGTGGAGAAGTACAGATCAGGGATCAGTTATAAAAAAATATCAGAAACTTTGAACATCCCACGGAGCACCATTAAATACATTATTAAAAAATGGAAAGAATATGGCACCACAACAAACCTGCCAAGAGAGGGCCGCCCACCAAAAGTCACAGACCAGGCAAGGAGGGCATTAATCAGAGAAGCAACAAAGAGACCAAAGATAACCGTGAAGGAGCTGAAAAGCTCCACAGCGGAGATTGGAGTATCTGTCCATAGGACCACTTTAAGCTGTACACTCCACAGAGCTGGGCTTTATGGAAGAGTGGCCAGAAAAAAAGCCATTGCTTAAAGAAAAAAATAAGCAAACACGTTTGGGGTTCGCCAAAAGGCATGTGGGAGACTCCCCAAACATATGGAAGAAGGTACTCTGGTCAGATGAAAGACTAGAATTTAGCTTTTTGGCATCAAGGAAAACGCTATGTCTGGCACAAACCCAACACCTCTCATCACCCGAGAACACCATCTCCACAGTGAAGCATGGTGGTGGCAGCATCATGCTGTGGGGATGTTTTCATCGGCAGGGACTGAAACCTGTCAGAACTGAAGGAATGATGGATGGCACTAAATAGATGGAAATTCTTGAGGTAAACCTGTTCAGTCTTCCAGAGATTTGAAACTGGGACGGGTTCACCTTCCAGCAGGATAATGACCCTAAGAATACTGCTAAAGCAACTCTCGAGTGGTTTAAGGGGAAACATTTTAAATGTCTGGAATGCGCTAGTCAAAGCCCAGACCTCAATCCAATGAGAATCTGTGGTATGACTTAAAGATTGCTGTACCACCAGCGGAAACCATCCAACTTGAAGAGCTGGAGCAGTTTTGCCTTGAAGAATGGGCAAAAACCCCAGTGGCTAGATGTGCCAAGCTTATAGAGAACATACCCAAGAGACTTGCAGCTGTAATTGCTGCAAAAGGTCGTTCTAACAAAGTAGGGGGGGGGGGGTGAATAGTTATGCAAGCTCAAGTTTTCCGTTTTTTTGTCTTATTTCTTGTTTCACAAAAAAAAAACATTTTGCATCTTCAAAGTGGTAGGCGTGTTGTGTAAATCAAATGATACAAAATCCACTCTCTGTCGCTCTCTCTCTCTCTCTGTCTCAATCCTCTCTTTCTCTCTCTCTCTCTTCCCAGTATCTCTCTCTCTCTCTCTTTCGCTGTCTCCTCCCTTTCTCTCGCTCTCTGTCTCCTCTCTCCCTCTGTGTCTCTTCCTACTATCTCTCTCACCCTCTCTCTCTCTGTCGCTCTCTCTCCGTCTCCTCCCTCTCTTTCTCGCTCTCTCTGTCTCTTCCTACTATCTCTCTATCTCTCTCTGTCTCCTCCCTCTGTCTCCCTCTGTCTCTTCCCTCTCTCCTGCTCTCACACCACTCAGTCTCTCTCCCTATTGATGTTAATAATGAGTATGAATGGATCTCCAAATTCCCATGGCTGTCGGACTTCCCTCTAGCCTTCCTCCCGCCTCCTGATGTTTACTGAAAATAATAATTGACTTACTCTCCGCCTTATCATTCCACGCACCCTAATCTCCTATAGGTTCCCTAATGTAAACACACACACACAATCTCATTATATCTACTGTCTGTGTTAATCATTCAGCAGCTTCTGTATCTGAAGCTTTTCAGATTGACGTGACTACTTAGTGTTTATCTCTCCACCAGCCCCCGGGAGACACATGAATTATGTCATTCAGAAATGACCACATATTCAACAACTGTGCACTGTTTTGTTGTTTGCTCTTGACATGAATAATGCTGAGCTCCACTGTGCTAGTGGAGTGGTTGTAAACACTGTGAGCCAGAGGCAAGAGGCAATGGAAAACAGAGGAAGAAGGGTTTGTGATGAAGTGTGCTAGAAACCTCAAAAAGGTCACAGTTCAAACCCATGCATGATGCAGGGAGATGTAAAGTACGAAATAAAGAGAGAAAGAGACTGACGAAAAGAGAACCTGACAGCTCCTGAATCTCAATTCGTTCTCATAGATGACAGGCAAACAGCAGGCTACAGTAGAATCGATTTCCCACAAGCAGTGCAGTAACAGCAATAGCAAACGTCTACCTAACCTTTGAATCTAATATAACTAACGAGCCGGAGCCCTCTATGAGACATTCTCAGACAGTCTACGGAGGACAGACATGCTGTGTATCCATTAGTATGGTTCTGCTGCACCACTGAGGGAGTGGGTGAGTGGGCTCATGGCATTGATTAGGTCCAGTTGTCTATCGGGACGGAAAGAGAAAGGAGGAGAGAGGAACTCTCAATGCTCCTGGCCCACCTATATCCAGTGGAGAGAGAGGGATGTAGGGAGGGCGGGGGATGGGAGAAAGGGAGTAGGGGGGAGAGAGAGATGGGAGATAGAGAGAGATAGATGGAGAGAGAAAGAGAGAGAGATAGATGGAGAGAGAAAGAGAGAGAAAGAGAGAGAGATAGATGGAGAGAGAAAGAGAGAGAGAGAGAGATGAGAGAGAAAGAGAGAGAGATAGATGGAGAGAGAAAGAGAGAGAGATAGATGAGAGAGAGAAAGAGAGAGGGATAGATGGAGAGTGAGAGAGGGTGAGAGAGAGTGAGAGACAGTGAAAGAGAGATAGAGATAGAGAGAGATAGAGAGAGATAGAGAGAGATAGAGAGAGATAGAGAGAGATAGAGAGAGATAGAGAGAGATCGAGCGAGAGAGCGAGAGAGAGAGCGAGAGAGAGAGAGAGAGAGAGCGAGAGAGAGAGAGAGAGAGAGGTCATGAAGTCATAATGAAGAAGCTTCTCCATCCTGGATGGGGAAATCAATCATTTCCAGGCCCAGGGACATGTACTAGTCTGTGGCGACCTAAATGCCAGAACCGGACAAGAACCTCACTCCCTCAGTACACAGGGGGACAAACACCTGCCTGGAGGTGACAGCATGCCCTCCCCCATCTGCCCCCCTAGGCACAACTATGACAACATAACCAACAAAAACAGGTCACAACTCCTGCAGCTCTGTCGCACGCTGGGTACGTACATAGTCAACGGTAGGCTTCGAGGGGACTCCTATGGTAGGTGCACCTATAGCTCATCCCTTGGCAGTAGTACTGTATCATGCATGCAGAGCAGAATTAGGCCGATACCCACTAATTATCAAAATCCAGAAAAGAACCGTTCAATTCTACAACCACCTAAAAGGAAGCGATTCCCAAACCTTCCATAACAAAGCCATCACCTACAGAGAGATGAACCTGGAGNAGAAAAGAACCGTTCAATTCTACAACCACCTAAAAGGAAGCGATTCCCAAACCTTCCATAACAAAGCCATCACCTACAGAGAGATGAACCTGGAGAAGAGTCCCCTAAGCAAGCTGGTCCTGGGGCTCTGTTCACAAACACAAACAGACCCCACAGAGCCCCAGGACACCAACACAACTAGACCCAACCAAATCATGAGAAAACAAAAAGATAATTACTTGACACATTAGAAAGAATTAACAAAAAAACTGAGAAAACTAGAATTCTATTTGGCCCTAAACAGAGAGTACACAGTGGCAGAATACCTGACCACTGTGACTGACCCAAACTTAAGGAAATCTTTGACTATGTATAGACTCAGTGAGCATAGCCTTACTATTGAGAAAGGCTGCCGAAGGCAGACCTGGCTCTCAAGAGAAGACAGGCTATGTGCACACTTCTCACAAAATGAGGTGGAAACTGAGCTGCACTTCCTAACTTTCTGCCAAATGTATGTCCATATTAGAGACACATATTTCCCTCAGATTACACAGATCCACAAAGAATTCGAAAACAAACCGATTTTAAGAAACTCCCATGTCTACTGGGTGAAATACCACAGTGTGCCATCACAGCAGCAAGATTTGTGACCTGTTGCCACAAGAAAAGGGCAAACAGTGAAGAACAAACACCATTGTAAATACAACCCATATTTATGTTCATTTATTTTCCCTTTTGTACTTTAATTTGCACATTGTTACAACACTGTATATATACATAATATTACATTTGTGATGTCTTTATTATTTTTGGAGCTTCTGTGAGTGTAATGTTTACTGTTCATTTTATTGTTTATTTCACTTTTGTATATTATCTACTTCACTTGCTTTGGCAATGTTAACATATGCTTACCATGCCAATGAAGACACTTGAATTGAAATTGAATTGAATTGAGAGAGAGACAGAGACAGAGAGAGCAAAATGAGGATGAGAAATTCAGAGGAAGAGAGAGTAAATGAGTGGGGAAATATTCTGAGAAAGGAATATAATGAATGCACAGCAGGCCTTCCACACAAATAATCAATTAGTTCATTGACGCTAACTCCAACAACGCCATACTATCTATAGCTAAGAGAATATAGCACTACATCTTTAACCCATTTTAAAAATATATAAATCATGCTAGTCATTGGCTTGGTTTGTTATTAAGACTTTTACACCCTGACATAGACTGATAACCTGACATAAAGATTGTGGTTTGGTTCCTGTGTTTCTGTGAGCTGGGTTTCAGCTGGTAGAGTTTGTATGGAGCTCCTTTTCATTATACCCTGGGAGACCAATCAAAAGTTAGCAGTAGCTCCATGCAGAGAGAAAAGAGGTCAATGTTACCATCTCAATCTCTCCACATCCCAACCCCCATTCCCCACTCCTTCTCTCTTGCTGACATCATCCAACTCTCTCCCTCTCTCTTTGTCCCTAACATCATCCACCTATCTCCCTCTCTCTTTGTCCCTAACATCATCCACCTCTCTCCCTCTCTCTTTGTCCCTTACATCATCCACCTCTCTCCCTCTCTCTTTGTCCCTAACATCATCCACCTCTCTCTGTCCCTAACATCATCCACCTCTCTCCCTCTCTCTTTGTCCCTAACATCATCCATCTCTCTCCCTCTCTCTCTGTCCCTAACATCATCCACCTATCTGCCCTCTCTCTTTGTCCCTAACATCATCCATCTCTCTCCCTCTCTCTCTGTCCCTAACATCATCCACCTCTCTCCCTCTCTCTCTGTCCCTAACATCATCCACCTATCTCCCTCTCTCATTGTCCCTAACTTCCATCTCTCTCCCTCTCTCTCTGTCCCTAATATCATCCACCTCTCTCCCTCTCTCTCTGTCCCTAACATCATCCACCTATCTCCTTCTCTCATTGTCCCTAACATCATCCATCTCTCTCCCTCTCTCTTTGTCCCTAATATCATCCATCTCTCCCTCACTAATTTGTCACTAACATCATCCACCTATCTCTCTCTCTCATTGTCCCTAACTTCCATCTCTCTCCCTCTCTCTTTGTCCCTAACATCATCTACCTCTCCCCTTATTTCCTTCCCCCCCCCCTCTCTCTCTCCCTCTCTATCAATGTATCTTCATCCCTCCATCCTGCTTTGAAAATGACACTCAGCTGAGATCCACTGGGCTCTGAGAAAACATGATTTGGGGCTGCTAATTCCTGTTATGTGATTGGACATAGTCAGTTGAGGAACACGGTACTAAGAAAACTGCAAATCCTCCCCCTTCTCTCCAATCCCCTGTCTCCCTCTCCCTCGTTCTCTCTCTCTCTCTGCATCACTCAAATTCAAATTCAAAAAGGCTTTATTGACATAGAAAGTGTTTCCACATAAATTGCCAAAGCAAGCATAAGACACATATCAAATTAATGATGTCACAGATAGATAATAATAGGAAAAAGAATAATACTCAGTGAGTAATAATATTTTTCTCTCTCTCTCTGCATCTCTCTCTTGCCCTTTTTTTTAGTTTCTTTTCTTCCTCACAGTCTGTTCATTCTTCTTTGATGAAGGTCTGGGAGTTCAGAGAGACCTGCTGCGGCTAGGATATCTCTGAATCACAAAGCACCATGGGAAGAGCAAACGGTCGTGAAGGCGTGTGTTTATGTGTGCATGTGTGGGTCACGCGCACCTGTGTGGGTGTGTGTGTGTTTGTGTGTGTGTGTGTGCATATACATATGATATCTTCATAGGTACAGTATGTTTGTATGCATACAGTACCAGTCAAAAGTTTGGACACACTCATTCAAGACTTTTTCTTTATTATTATTTTACATTGTAGAATAATAGTGAAGACATCAAAACTATGAAATAACACATATGGAATCATGTAGTAACCAAAAAAGTGTTAAACAAATCAAAATATATTTTATAGTCGAGATTCTTCAAAGTAGCCACCCTTTGCCTTGATGACAGCTTTGCACACCATTGGCATTCCCTCAACCAGCGTCATGAGGTAATCACCTGGAATGCATTTCAATTAGCAGGTGTGCCATGTTAAAAGATAATTCGCGGAATTTCGTTCCTTCTTAATGCGTTTGAACCAATCAGTTGTGTTGTGACAAGGTAAGGGTGGTATACAGAAGATAGCCCTATTTGGTAAAAGACAGCAGCTCAAATAAGCAAAGAGAAACGAATGTTCATCATTACTTTAAGAAATGAAGGTCAGTCAATGCGGGACATTTCAAGAACTTTGAAAGTTCCTTCAAGTGCAACTGCAAAAACCATCAAGCACTATGATGAAATTGGCTCTCATGAGGACTGGCACAGGAAAGGAAGACCCAGAGTTACCTCTGCTACAGAGGATAAGTTCATTAGAGTTAACTGCACCTCAGATTGCAGCCCAAATAAATGCTTCACAGAGTTCAAGTAACAAACACATCTCAACATCAACTGTTCAGAGGACACTGCAGGAATCAGGCCTTCATGGTCGAATTGCTGCAAAGAAACCACTACTAAAAGACACCAATAATAAGAAGAGACTTGCTTGGGCCAAGAAACACACGCAATGGACATTAGACCAGTGGAAATCTGTCCTTTGGTCTGATTAGTCCAAATTAGATTTTTGGTTCCAACCGCTGTGTCTTTGTGAGACGCAGAGTAGGTGAACGGATGTTCTCCTTATCTGTGGTTCCCACCGTGAAGCATGGAGGAGGAGGTGTGATGGTGTGGGGGGGCTTTGCTGGTGACACTGTCAGTGATTTATTTAGAATTCAAGGCACACTTTACCAGCATGGCTACCACAGCATTCTGCAGCGATACACCATCCAATCTGGTTTGCGATTAGTGGGAATATCATTTGTTTTTCAACAGGACAATGACCCAACACACCTCCAGGCTGTGTAAGGGCTATTTGACCAAGAAGGAGAGTGATGGAGTGCTGTATCAGATGACCTGGCCTCCACAATCACCCGACCTCAACCCAATTGAGATCTTTTGGGATGAGTTGGACCGCAGAGTGAACGAAAAGCAGCCAACAAGTGCTCAGCATATGTGGGAACTCCTTCAAGACTGTTGGAAAAGCATTCCAAGTGAAGCCTGTTGAGAGAATGCCAAGAGTGTGCAAAGCTGTCATCAAGGCAAAGGGTGGCTACTTTGAAGAATCAAAAATATTCAATATATTTTGACTTTTTTAACACTTTTTTGGTTACTACATAATTCCATGTGTTATTTTATAGTTTTGAAGTCTTCACTACTATTTTACAATGTAGAAAATAGTAAAAATAATGAAAAACCCTTGAATGAGTAGGTGTGCTCAAACTTTTGACTGATACTGTATGTGTAATGTACACCTGCCATACCCAAATATTGCATCTTACCTGTCACTCACCCTCAAACTTGTTTATCGCAAACACAGCCATATCAAACTTTACAGGCCATCAAACTATGACTAATTCAAGTGAAGTACTCGCTTCCATGCCAACCCAGCATCCCAGGGAAGGGTTGAAAGCGACTGGGTCATGATGTCATCAAGGAGGCCCCTGATCGGGCAATATGATCCTGGGTACAAATTATGTCACCTTTTGTTGGGCCATTCCATTCAGAGCTATGGAGCGGGAGTGATATGAGTGCTATAGAGAGAAGTCATTTTTCTCCCCATGACTGGCGTGTGAGAAAACCCGCTGTGTAGTGTTGGGCATGCTAATCAAACTCCACAATAAAAATGCCATCAAACTAAGCTTAACCCCCCTTGCTCAGCCCCCAGTGCTTTCTAATCCCCGCTCCCAAGTCTTGATTCCCCCACAAAGACCCCCCACCCCCCTTAGAAACACACACTGCATGGGAAGTGTCACAAAGTTGTTGTCGGTGGGAACAAAGAACTCCAAGGCACTAGGGTTCCATCTAGGCCTTTTTTATTTAGACACGTGGAGGAATAAACAAAACGAAACAAAGGACTGCCCCTCAGGCACCCCTCCTTGACTTTCTCCCTCCCTCTCGCTCTCTTCTCTCCCTTAAAGAAAGGATCATGTGCCATAGGATGTGACCACTTCACCTTTCTCCAAAGCATACGGACGTAAACAAACATAAGCCCTACTTCCTTCACAGGTGTGTACTCCCTTTGAGCTTCAAAACAACACACGTGTGTCATTAAAAGTTGGTCGTCCTGATATCGTGCTTCACATGCTCCTGATATCATATGGCTCTTGTCTGTTGAAAACAGACTACAATACAGCACCAATCAGGTTCTCCATGCTGACTTCTAGAGCTGAAAACCATTACATTTAGACATGGTATTTAGAGTCTAAAATAGTTTCTCATGCCAGTTTACCAGTCTGGTACTGATGCCCTCGCCAGTTCCATGAGATGCCAGTCTCAGTTACTGATCTAGGAGACGTCTGGCCAGTCTGTGGCGTACTCTCTGACTGTCCACGCCGCAACACCCCTCAACACGACTGGGCTCTCGCCCTCAGCGCTGAGGGTATCAACTACCAACCAATGCGATGGATGATCGATGGATGTTGCGTCAGAGCCGGAGTGCGGTCCATCCAAGTCCCATCACCAGCCAAGTCCACCCTTCCCTTCCCAACCATACCCCACCATCCATACCCCAGCCAAGAGGCAAGCCCAGGCGTTTTCCAACCCAGTGTACGCTCTCCGCGGTGGGGCTGGGTCGGCAGCCATCTGGGCCTTGGCGCTGGTACTACCCAGAGGCTGGAGGCGGAGAAACATCCAAAGAAATACAAACCAGATGGGATGGATGAGCAGAGAGGAGAGCGTGAGTCACTCTCTTTCAACTGGTTAATTCGTCTCTCTTCAGGACTAAGGGGTAGAGGGGGGCATCTTTCTTCACACCCTCTCTGTCCCACTCAGCTTTCAGTGGAGGGAGAGGCTTGGGGGTCCTGTCCTCACACCATTTCTTCATATCACGTCCTGCATCAAGAAGAGAGAGGGAGGAAGTGAGCAAAGCGACAAAAACACTCACGTCTGATGTCCTTCCGACATTTCAAGTCATTACCCTTCATTTTCCATTTCAAGTCATTACCATTCATTTGCCATTTCAAGTCGTTACCATTAATTTGCCATTTCAAGTCGTTACCATTTGTGGGTTTGGATGTTCCACTAAACGTATGCATAAAATCCCACAGTTAATCTAATGCCACCTCACCGCCAACAGAAACGTAATAGTCCCTGGTGTATCGTACAGTACTTGATGTACGGTAGTTTGTTAAGGATGAGTAAGGTGGCATCACCGTAGCTCTTTAAATACTCAGTTACTCCTTTGAGCAAGACAGGAGAGGCAAAGAGCTAGACTCCCAAACTCCTCGTCTTCCACCATGAAACACACATACATACACAAACACAAACGCAGACATGCACGCACACACACACGTTACACACCGGGGCCGAATTGACTTCACGGCTGTCCTGTTTTCCTGCCATTACCATGGCAGAGTGTTTGTCACCGAGGAGGTGGAGATGAAAGAAGGGATTAGGGAAGAAGCAGGAGAGAACAGACGTGTCTAGAGACCTGTCAGCACTGCACTCTTTCATCCCCTTCCTTTCTCTCTCTCTCTCTCCCTCTCTCTCTCTTTCTCTCTCTCTCTCTGTGTCTTTCTTCACTTTAGCTCTGGTGAAAGGAGGAAGAAAAAAAAGTGATCCGCCACCAGGCTCCCCTGAGCACTCCTCCTTTCACTACTCCTCCCTTGTTCATCTCTCTTCCCCTGAGCACTCCTCCTTTCACTCCTCCTCCCTTGTTCATCTCTCTTCCCTGGACTCCTTCTTTCACTACTCCCCTGTTCATCTCTCTTCCCTGAGCACTCCCTCCTTTCACTAGCTCCTCCCTTGTTATCTCTTCTTCCTGAGCACTCCTCCTTTCACTCCTCCTCACTTGTTTCATGCTCTCTTCCCTGAAGCACTCATCCTTTCACTACTCCTCCCTTGTTTCATCCTCTTTCCCCTGAGCACTCCTCCTTTCACTACTCCTCCCTTTTCATTTCTCTTGCCCCTGAGCACTCCTCTTTCACTACTCCTCCCTTGTTCATCTCTCTTCCCCTGAGCACTCCTCCTTTCACTCCTTCTCCCTTGTTCATCTCTCTTCCCCTGAGCACTCCTCCTTCACTACTCCTCCCTTGTTCATCTCTCTTCCCCTGAGCACTCTGCACACACCTTCAAAGAGTAAAATAGAATTTACCCCATATAGAAGGATGTTGTCAGCGTTTGGCACCTGTCTTGACACTCCAAGAGAAAGAGAGAAATACAGAGAGGGTGTGAGAGTGAGAAAACAGATTCGCTGAGTGTTGTGTAGATAGGCAGGAGCACATGGGGCCCACCTGGAGGGCATATTTCCAGCCCGTCATAGAACACAACAGAACAGATATAAAACCTCCATGTTAGCCACAGAGCCAGGACATTTTCATGAGCTAGGCCTGGTATGTCAGTAGAGCAGGCGAGAGGGAGCGAGAGAAACAGAGAGAGAGAAACAGAGAGAGAGAAACAGAGAGAGAGAAACAGAGAGAGAGAAACTGTAGAGTGTCAGGTCCAGGCCAGTAAATGTCATTGTGAGGAAGGAGAATCAAAGCATGTGTCGTCTGTAACGTTAAACTCAGAGCACCCAAGACCTGCACCTCATTTGAAGCGATATCTCTATAACCAATTACATTCCTTCCCTCGAGGTCCCTGTTGGAATTACATTAAAGCAATATGTCACCTTCTAAAAGGAGGTCAAATGTTTATCGGATTACTCGGTACTTTAGGTATCTTTGATTGATTGTTTTACAAATATGTGAAGTGCTAAATGGCGTGCCATGATGATCAATGGATTATTGATTAAATCCATGGTTAACTACGTCATCATGTAAGTATGAGGATTCATTGTGTGAACCAATGGGTGACATCAGTTTGACATTCTACCGGTTCCTTACTGGAAATACCTGTTGTTTCGTTTTCTCCAGGCATTCTGACTCGCCAAGGCATTTGTTACGCACCTGAGAGATAGAAAAGAGAAAATATGCTTGATTAGAAATGTCCTAATCTTCGGGCATTGTCACTTTCGTTTCTCATGCCTTTTTCTGAAAATCTAAAAGTATGAGCATGTGGTTTGTGTTTGTTATTGTACTATAACTGTGGCCTATTGTGTGGATGACGGCATCATGATTTAGCAATATCCTGAGCGTGAGAAAATGATCATGTTTAATTACAAAGTTGTTAAATTGGTTTACCGTCGAAAAAGCAGAGTGAAGGTCGAAAGATTCTACCTTCACCCTGTTGTTCCCATTGTGCCCTCTCCCCATCCGAAAACAAAACAGAATTGTCCAACGGGCTTTCAGCAGCGCTAACCAGTTGCCCTGACAACCAATACAGCGCTTCCAAGAAAACAAGAAAGTGAGAGAGCACTTCACTCGAAGAACCCCCAGCAAAGCTATTCAGTCCAGGAGTTAGCCTGGTTGAGAAATATGCTAATGGGAAACAGCACAGGGGTAAAACAGGGACAAACAGAGAGTTATTTATCATGCTGTTAAATGTTCTAAGACAACTCTACATACTCCCCAGGAATGGTCTGTAGAGAGTTACAAAACAACAGCCTGAATTTAGGCAGGGGTTTCACCCTTGACCCCTTCAGAACAGTGACTCAACGAACGTCCAGTCACAGAAATGTCAGCAGCAAGCCTTATGCCTGCCTCTTCATGAACCAGATTAGTTGTATTGCCTTCTGGCCCTATCTTGTACAACACCCAATGGTGCCAATCCAATCCATTGAGCTCCATGGTTCTGTATTCATGTCTATGTTTAAATCTGCCATGCTGACTCATTCCCATCAGGAGGCAAGCGTACATCGACAACGGCGAGTCAGTGTCAGTCTGAACCCGACCAGAACCGCAGCTCCCTGCTCCCTCCCTCTCCCTGTGTGTACGGAGTGTCCTGTACTGCACTGTATATATATACACTGAAGATCATTGCTCCCTCGGGACACACTGGTTGCGTCTCAAATAGAACCCTATTCCCTATATAGTGCCCTACTCTTGACGAGATTCCTGTGAGCCCTGGTCAAACGCAGGGCACTATGTAGGGGATAGGGTGCCCATTTGGGATATATTGAATCACTCACCAGGCTGATGGCTCTGGAGGGCAGCTTGCCGTCCTAGCAACCACCACCAATAAGAGTAAACCCAAGAAGAGAGCGTCTCAGACCGCACCCCTACCCCAGCCACCCCCGCCACAGCCAATCACAACAAACCAACTAACTAAAAACACAGCCTGTTTTGTACTTTCTTTTTTGGGGAGGGATGTTCATTTCTCTCTCATGGGTAGAGAGGGTATTACATAAAACATCTGGTGCAACCAACTATTAGATAACTATCCCTGTAACATGATCCTACCCCTGAGATGCAAAGCCAGGGTCAGAATGATTTAACAGAGAGCGCAGTAGCATATAGCCCTCATCAATATCCTCTTAAAAAGGTAGAAAACATTCACACAGACCAGGGCGTGGTCACTGAGCCTTCTAGGAGCAGTACTCCACACACCTACTGGCCCTAACCCCACTGGCCCTAACCCCACTGGTCCATAACCCCACTGGTCCATAACCCCACTGGTCCATAACCCCACTGGTCCATAACCCCACTGGTCCATAACCCCACTGGCCCATAACCCCACTGGCCCATAACCCCACT
>NC_036858.1:7825236-7840186 GCF_002910315.2 Salvelinus sp. IW2-2015
CCACAAGCCCTAACCCCACAGGCCCTACCTCACTGGCCCTAACCCACAGGCCCTACCTCACTGGCCCTAACCCCAAGGCCCTTAACCCACGCCCTAACCCTCCAGGCCCTAACCTCCACTGCCCTAACCTCACTGGCCTACTCACTGGCCCTACCTCACTGCCCTAAACCCCCACAGGCCTAACCCACAGGCCCTCATACCCCACAGGCCGCTACCCACAGGCCCTACCTCACTGGGCTCTCTAACCCTACAGCCCTACCTCACTGGCCCTAACCCAAAGGCCATACCCCATGCGTTCCATAACCCCACTGGTCCATAACCCCACAGGCCCTACCTCACTGGCCCTACCTCACTGGCCCTACCTCACTGGCCCTAACCCCACAGGCCCTAACCCCACTGGCCCTACCTCACAGGCCCTACCTCACTGGCCCGTAACCCCACTGGCCCATAACCCCACTGGTCCATAACCCCACAGGCCCTACCTCACTGGCCCTAACCCCACTGGCCCTACCAGTGGGGTTAGGGCTAGACTAAGTTAGACTGGGCAGTACTAGTGAGGTAAACCGTAACAAGGCCTAATCATATTTGTCCAGGCCAGCACTGTCTCTCCACAGACTGAAGTCTACACTACACTACAGACGTCATACGCTCAGATTACTGTAACCATGTCAACGAGCCAAGCACCCTATCCAAACCACTTCCTAGTTTTGCTCACATGAAACACTGCTCCCCATTTGTTGTCCACTGCAACCAATATAGGAAATATGGACTCAAGTTTGATACATTTGCCAATGAACACATTTTCCCAACAATCCTCCTTCCCCTGCCGATACGAAACTAAGGCCAAACTGAAACTGAAACAGAGCGTACAACTGGATAAGAAAATGGGCTGCTAGTTTGTAAATTCTTCAACCTGGAAATGAGATTAACGAGCCTTTAGCTAAAACTGAGTACAGGAATGTGTTTGCTGGGTGCATATCAGGCCATTCTCTCTCTCTCTGTTATGGTGTGAACCTACTGTATACTGAATGTGTGTTGAGCTCAGGCTCTCTCTCTTTTTCTCTCTCTCTCTGCCTCTCTCTCTCTGTATTGTTACAGTATAAACCTCTATGGCAGTTCGCTGCTAGGTTCCGAGCAGGGCCTTGTCATTGCTCCTGATTAGAGGCAGACATGCTGGCTGACTGTACAACTCCCAGCCCCAGTAGACTGCTCCAGCCCACACCTCCAGTACTCCAGGGCCCCAGTAGACTGCTCCAGCCCACACCTCCAGTACTCCAGGGCCCCAGTACACTGCTCCAGCCCACACCTCCAGTACTCCAGGGCCCCAGTCACTCTCCAGCCACCTCCAGTACTCCAGGCCCCGTAGACTCTGCTCCAGCCCACACCTCCAGTACTCCAGGGCCCAGTACATTCTCCAGCCCCAACCTCCAGTACTCCAGGGCCCAGTAAACTGCTCCAGCCCAAACCTCCATGTAACTCCAGGGCCCCAGTACACTGCTAGCCCACACCTCCAGTACATCCGGGGCCAGTAGACTGCTCCAGGGCCGTGGCACAGACATTCTGGGGGCATATGCTCAACAAAAAAAACGGACCCCCCGCCCCCCAAACAAATCCCGCAGCCGCCGTCACAGAATTTCTTTATTAAAAGAGAGGGAAATCAGAACAATCTGATGAGTAAAGTATTTAGCAAAACTATTTTGAATAAATGCTGCATTTACTAACAATGACCAACACAATTCCAGTCAAAAGAGAAGTGGTACGAAATACACTGTATCTTTAACCTACCATGGGACTATATCCAACCCAACTCATTTGTTGCCACTATCAATGTATCCCTGTGGTTTTTTTCAAAAACCTTTGGACCCCAAAAAGGAGTTGTAGAAAAACGTTTGAGCGGGCCCCCACGCACGGACATGCACGTGTTCACACGCTCGCACCATAGCTGTGCTAATTCAGCCTGTCATAGAGCTCGCCGGCTTGTAGTCCTAAAAACGGAAATGAGTTAAATCTTGTTCGTTCAGTCTCTATTGGAAAAAATGAATCGGGAAAGAATAGGTCTGAGGTCAACACAGGCTTCGGAGACATATACGTTTTGTTCTACGAGATAATACCAGTCAGTAAACATGACCTTTATGAATTTGAAGCCTTAATGTGCTTTATTGGGTTGGCACCCCCCCTTGGGTTGTGCCGTGGCGGAGATCTTTGTGGGCTATACTCGGCCTTGGTCTCAGGATGGTAAGTTGGTGGTTGAAGATATCCCTCTAGTGGTGTGGGGGCTGTGCTTTGGCAAAGTGGGTGTGGTTATATACCTGCCTGTTTGGCCCTGTCCGGGGGTATCATCGGATGGGGCCACAGTGTCTCTGACCCCTCCTGTCTCAGCCTCCAGTATTTATGCTGCAATAGTTTGTGTGTCGGGAGGGGCTAGAGGGTCCAGTCTGTTATATCTGGAGTATTTCTCCTGTCTTATCTGGTGTCCTGTGTGAATTGAAGTATGCTCTCTCTAATTCTCTCTTTCTCTCTTTCTTTCTCTCTCTCGGAGGACCTGAGCCCTAGGACCATGCCTCAGGACTACCTGGCATGATGACTCCTTGCTGTCCCCAGTCCACCTGGCCGTGCTGCTGCTCCAGTTTCAACTGTTCTGCCTGCGGCTATGGAACCCTGACCTGTCCCAGCTGTTTTCAACTCTCTAGAGACAGGAGCGGTAGAGATTCTCAATGATCGGCTATGAAAAGCCAACTGACATTTACTCCCGAGGTGCTAACCTGTTGCACCCTCGACAACTACTGTGATTATTATTATTTGACCATGCTGGTCATTTATGAACATTTGAACATCTTGGCCATGTTCTGTTCTAATCTCCACCCGGCACAGCCAGAAGAGGACTGGCCACCCCTCATAGCCTGGTTCCTCTCTAGGTTTCTTCCTAGGTGTTGGCCTTTCTAAGGAGTTTTTCCTAGCCACCGTGCTTCTACACCTGTATTGCTTGCTGTTTGGTGTTTTAGGCTGGGTTTCTGTACAGCACTTTGAGATATCAGCAGATGTAAGAAGGGCTATATAAATACATTTTATTTGATTTATGGGCTTTTTTTAATTACATAAATTCTTCAAAATTCACAAAAAGTGATGTTAGCTGATGAAGATCATCTCGTATAACAAAACGTATAAGATCTCCTAAGCCTGTGTTCACCACAGACCTTATTTTCGGCGTATTTCCTATGGATGATATATGTAGGCCTACTCTGGTTTTGCCATGCAAAACTGGAGGAAATTAAACAAATTCTTTCTGGTTACAAATTTGGATACGAGCGCCTGAGCATAGATGAGAATTTAACGACGACTTGCGGGCAGTGGGTTCAGAAAAACAACAACAAAAAAGTATAAAATTTTTGTAGATATTATACCACCACCAACAAGAGCACTTTGGAGACTGGAAGGGCAAAGGGGAATGTGCTCTGCACAGGTAGAGCCCTATCTGTGCACCTGCCTGCACTTCTCTGGCCCACTCCTCCAGTACTCCAGGCATCGACTACACTATTCCAACAATAGCAGCCCAGCTGTTCAGCGCTGCTCAGTCATCCAACAGCAGATTGGCCAGGTACAGGGTCCACATCACCCAGCTTAAGACACCACAGAGAGCACAGCATACACTTAACCCTTACAGCAGGGAGGACTCACTTATAGGGAGTGTTTTACACAGGTCGATAAAGACGAATACCGTACTAAACAGCATTTTCAATGGAGAATTATTCCACCTCTCTCTCTCTCGCTCGCTCTTTAATCCTGCTCTGCTCTATTATCCTTCCACAACATATTCCCTCCTTCTAATCAGCATGAGTTATGCTGGTTCAATGTCAAACTAAACATCCTCACTAACTTTCCCAACCTCCCTCTTGTTTCTGCACACACCTCAACGTGTGTTCTCAAAGCGATATGTTCATGTAGACACACACACACACACACACACACACACACACACACACACACAACAAACACACACACACACACACACACACACACACACACACACACACACACACACACACACACACACACACACACACACACACACACACACACACCACACACACACACACACACCATCTGGGCCTCTCATCTCCCAGTTGAAAGAAATACACATCTCCTGTCTCTTATGAAATACTGCATGGTATCTGGTAGTGGTGGAAAAAGTACCCAATTCTCATGCTTGAGTAAAAAAATCTATATATACACTACCGTTCAAAAAGTTTGGGGTCACTTAGAAATGTCCTTGTTTTTGAAAGAAAAGCAATTTTTTTGTCCATTAAAATAACATCAAATTGATCAGAAAATACATGTAGACATTGTTAATGTTGTAAATGACAATTGTAGCTGGAAACGGCAGATTTTTGATGGAATATCTACATAGGCCCATTATCCGCAACCATCACTCCTGTGTTCCAATGGCACGTTGTGTTAGCTAATCCAAGTTTATCATTTTAAAAGGCTAATTGATCAGTAGAAAAACCTTTGTACAACGATGTGTAATACTCCCTTCACAGAACAGCGCAAACAGGCTTTAACCAGAATAGAAAGAGGAGTGGGAGGCCCCGGTGTACAACTGAGCAAGAGGACAAGTACATTAGAGTGTCTAGTTTGAGAAACAGAGTCCTCAAGTCCTCAACTAGCAGCTTCATTAAATAGTACCCGCTAAACACCAGTCTCAACGTCAACAGTGAAGAGGCGACTCCGGAATGCTGGCCTTCTAGGCAGAGTTCCTTTGTCCAGTGTCTGTGTTCTTTTGCCCATCTTAATCTTTTCTTTTTATTGGCCAGTCTGAGGAATGTCTTTTTCTTTACAACTCTGCTTTTGCAACTCAGATTTTTTCAAACAATTTTCTACATTGTAGAATAACAGTGAAGACATCAAAACTATGAAATAACACATAACACATGAAATAAATCATGTATTAACCCAAAAAGTGTTAAACAAATCAAAATATATCTTATATATTAAATTCTTCAAAGTACCGATTGCTTTGATGACAGCTTTGCACACTCTTGGCATTCTCTCAACCAGCTTCACCTGGAATGCTTTCCCAACAGACTTGTCTTGTTGAAAAACACATGATATTCCCACTAAGCGAAAACCAGATGGGATAGCATATCTCTGCAGAATGCTCTGGTAGCCATGCTGGTTAAGTGTGCCTTGAATTCTAAATAAATCACAGACAGTGTCAACAGCAAAGCATCCCCAGCAAAGCTGTCATCAAGGCAAAGGGTGGTTACTTCAAAGAATCAAAAATATTAAATATATTTTGATTTGTTTGACACTTTTTTGGTTACTACATGATTCTATATATGTTATTTCATAGTTATGATGTCTTCACTATTATTCCACAATGTAGAAAATAGTTAAAAAAATAATAATAATAACGCTTGAGTAGTGGGTGTGTGCAAACTTTTGACTGGTACTGTATATAAATAGTAAAGTAAAGTACAGATACCCCAAAAAACGACTTAAGTAGTACTTCAAAGTATTTTTTACTTAAGTACTTTACACCACTGGAATCGGGTTAGGTAATGACAGACCATGTGGGGAGAGAAAGAATGAGAGAGAGTTGTCTGTCTCCAAACCCTGGTCTTAACAGCTCTGCCTGGGCACTCTAACTCCTGCAAACAGTTATTAGCCATTTAGCTAGTGGGCCCACATAATTACACGATCAGCCTGTGCCAGTGCTTTCACGCCTTTGATTGGCGGTTGGTAGGGGCTCCGCTCGTTAGGGATAAGCGGCTTGGTGTTTGTACTAATGCCAACCCAAGGAAGAGAGATGTGCCAATGCAGAAGAACACTATCCCAACCTCCCTGCATTCTTAACAAGCAATATGTAGAGCTATTAGACATTGGCATTTGAGGGTTGTATTTATGATGAAGTTCAGGGAATTTATGAGGTGTTTCTATGCCATTTTGCCACACTGTACGTAGGTCCATTCAGAAACCTATACATTCATATTCCCAGCAGATATGTCACACAAACAGTCCATTGGGAGTCTCACACTCTATCTCCCCTGTAGTAATTTGACATTGATTCCACATACAGAGGAATGCTACGAAGGATCAGCATCCTAGAGAGGGTTTCGCAATTAGTCTCAGTATTCCACACATCTGGAGACATCTCTCTTTAGGGAATTATTTTTCTGGGAAGGAGCCTCACAAGCCTAGCTTCACATGCTTCTCCCAACACACACACAGACACACACACGTGAGTGCATAATGTATACACACATACAAATACACACACACACATGGGCAGGGTTGGGGAGTAACAGGATTACTTGTAATCTGTTATGTAACAAATAAAATCTGTTACGTTAACAACTAAAATATTCTAATCAGATTATAGATATTTTTTAAAAACTAGATGATTACTCCTAGGATTACTTTTAAATTCAATAAGGATGTTTGAGAAAAAAAAACAATTCATTGACACCTTTTCTGTTTTCTCAATGACATTCAAATCAGCATGGGAAAAAAGCACGAGTTGAAGTTCGTTCCGCCTGAGCGAGTCTGACCACAAGTCAGAGACCACTATGACAACACACCAAATGCATTTGATGAATAAGCTTTTGTAGGCTATAGTCCAAGCTATGTCTTCCAATGGTGCGACTGCTGTCGGCATCCAAAGATTATCCCCGCTTGGAGTTAAGCCTATGGGCTGGGAGATACAGATATCACTTGTTATTGATATGTGACTCGTTTCAGGAAAGTAGCCATATGTCGCGCATCACTACTTCACAGGAGCGCCAGTTGAACGTAAACTTTTTTTTATAAAATCTAAATTATTTTTTGGGCAGTAATGCCTTCTGGAACATGTGATCTTTCATGTGCTTTAATAACAAACTTGTATGCCATCTGTAAATACGAATACAATTGTTAAATTTACAAGCCTAGTTGGTTTAGCCTTGGAAAAAGTCAGCAACCTTCCTGCTAGCCATGATTGGCTGAGATAATGAGGGGTTGGACATGCAGAGAGATGAGTTCGGATTGGTCTGCCATGTAGTACGCTTCTATCTATAATATGAGCTGGTCAGTATGTGTAGGTAATCCTTTCTAACGTGGCTTTTTTGAAAGATATCACGAAGAACTGCATAAGTGTTGCTCTCCACTTTCTGGAGGACCAAGTTTTGAAATCAGTGGAATTATAGTATGATAGCTAAGGAGATGGAGAAAATTCTGGCGTTTGATTGCAAATATGCAGACGGAGTCGAAAAGAGAACACACAAAACCTGTTGTAAAAAACACCTGTATGGGTTACATCTTCAATCTAAGGGCAAACATGGCATCCTTGACAGAGAGGGAGAAGCGTCCATCCATGTATACGGGTAAGAGTCTAGCTAGCTACATTTTCAGATATTATACTTTTTTTTTTTAAATCAGAAAGTCACTTTCATTTCAAGTTAAAGTGTACTGTTAGCTAGCTAACTAACGTTAGCTGGCTGGCTAGATAGCTAACGTTACATGTATGATCTGTGTAGTAATATTATTTGTATCTCAGAGACATTTGCATTGCTAATTATAGCCTAATGTTAGCTATCTAACATTGAACCTGGTTGGTTAACTACCTGCAGATTCAAGCAGGGTAGTAATGTTATGAGTTGGGATTATGGTTAATTGTTTAGTTAGCTAGCTACATGTCTAAACAAAAGATTCCACTATGCAAGTAACTATTTCAATAGAATGTTTATGATGTCCCTGCGACAACTGTTGATAGACGTAGCTGGTAAATTCGCTCTGGCTATCTACGTTGATTTCAGAGCAGTCTCGTCTGAGTGTGCCAGAGCGCAGAATAACTGATGAATTTATGAACGCTCAACACCTGTTGAATATGGCTGGTGTCAGTAAACATTGGCAAAAAAAGCGTAATTACATTTTTGCCAGCAGCACAGTTGCAGTCACCAATGCTCTGGATAACACAAAACCCGCCTAAACAGCTCTGCTAGGGTGAGTAAAATTGTCCAACTGAGCTGTTGTCTGGCAGTAGCTAGCAAGCTAGCCAACGTTAGCCAGTTAGCTTGGGTGCTTGACTGCTGTTGTTAAGTTAGAATGCTCGGATCAACCCTACTCCTCCGAGAGCGAAACGCTCTGAATTTACGAACGGACAGTCTGACAACGCTCTGAATTTAGAAACGGACAGTCTGACAACGCTCTGCGTCTACGAACTCCCAGAGCACACTCCGGCACTCCAGATGAAATTTACGAACACACCCGTAGCATAAGCCAGCCTGTAGTCTTGAAATCTTTGGTTGTTTAGTACATAGCCTCATGTGAATCCTTAAAGAGATGGGTGGGGCTCGAGCTTAAGAGGGTGTGAACGATGCTGAATAGACAAAGAAGAGCTCTCCAGTAGGTACTAAACATTCAAGGTCCATTTTCTCAAAATCGAGGTTACAAGTTTATCAACTTTCAAAGCAGAATTACTTTCCCATTGTTCCTCAACTGTAGTATATGATATACCATTTTCTAGCTCTGAGTCTCTACTTTTATCAAAATTTTTAAAACACAATTTAACTTATTGCTACATAAGACCGAATCGAGCTGATCGGTCACATATCTACAAAGCGTATTTATGTGGATCACACTGCTGCAATCTCATTTAGCTAGGCCTATTTGCCCCTTGTGGAGTTTGTGGATGGCTGTTCACAAATGTACAGTATATGTGTAGTTTAACCTAATAATGGTTGAAAAGAAGTTTAAGCTGCCTTTCAATCATTGGTTTTGCCACCAGTGGACAGCCAGTGAGAAATGTGTTTTTGCAACAGCTGCATAGTGCTGATCCCAGCCTATCTTAATAGAAATTTGAGCGAGTTCCTACTTTATAACAGTGGTGGGAAAAGTGCTCAATTGTCATACTTCAGTATAAGGAAAAACACATTAATAGAAAATGACTCAAGTAAAGGTGAAAGTCACCCAGTAAAATACTACTTGAGCAAAAGTCTGAAAGTACTTGTTTTTAAATACACATAAGTATCAAAAGTAAAAGTATAAATAATTTCAAATTCCTTATATTAAGCAAATCCGACTGCACAATTTCCTTTTTAATTATTTTTAATTATGGACAACCAGGGGAACACTCCAATGCTCAGACATCATTTACAAACTTAGCATTTGTGTTTAGTGAGTCCGCCAGACAGTAGCAATGACCAGGGATGTTATCTTGATTAATGCGTGAATTGGACCATTTTTCTGTCAAAATGTGACGAGTACATWAAAAAAAAAGTCCATAGGCCTAACGGACACACTTAAAGGGGAAATCTGTAGTTGCTACAGTACATTAATACTTTGACTTATAAATTAATGATATATGTACCCATTGTTTCTTGAAGAATATAACTTATAAATACAAGCTTGTTTTTCCTCCAATGTTTGTAAACATTGTAAATGTTAACAAACACCGTACAGCCTCAACACATGGTTAAAACAATAATGTTGACATCATGGATGGTCAGTCCTTGGAGCTCTGTCTATTAATCTGAGAGTGGTTACATTTCTCCAGGCCCATCCCTCAGCTTTTGACTAAAACAAAGGCGGGGTTAGTTGCTTTGTTATTGTTTCAACTGTGGATTTGCCCTTTAAACAGCTGCCAATTATTGAGATATCAAAGTGTCACTAACAAAAACACAAACAATAGGCCTATAGAAAATGCAGCATATGGCATACATCTTTCACATGCAAATAGCACTTTTTGGTAGTGCTCAAAGCATGCAATTCCATGAGAGCAGCATTTCTTTTTCAACTCGAAGCAATGAGCCCAATTAGTACTCCATGACAACAAAATCATAAACAACAGAGTAGGCTAATAAGTCCTTCATATTTCCAAGTACTATTCTTGAAGATCAAGGGGTACTAAAATTAATCGGAATAACTGGAAATCTGACAGACTTTGGTTTATAATGTAAAGCTATAACCTAAATTGTATTATTATCTGTAGTAGAAAGCGATGGGTTAGAAGAAGCCTACATAACCAACCCATAAAGTAAAATGCAACATCCATTTATGGCCAGCTATGTAAACTGTAACATTGATTTATCCTGCAATAGATGTCGTTCAATTGGTAATATACATTTTTGTCTTCTAATGCCTCTTAAGGGGAAAGTAATCTAGAAGTAACTGAAAGTAATCAGATTATGTTAATGTATGGGTATAGGAAAATAAAATGGGAAAAGTATGGGAAAATAAAAAGTTACATTACTGATTACAATTTTAAACAGGTAACTAGCAACCATAACGAATTACATTTAGAACGTAACCTACCCAACCCGGCAAATGGGCACACACACACAGAAACACACACATACAGAAACACACACACACAGAAACACACATACACAGAAACACACACATACAGAAACACACACATACAGAAACACACACACACACACACACAGAAACACACACACACAGAAACACACACATACAGAAACACACACACACAGAAACACACATACACAGAAACACACACACATCTGCGTACATAGAGTGTCTCCGGAAAGTATTCAGACCCCTTAACTTTTTCTACATTTTGTTACATTACAGCCTTATTCTAGAATGGATTCAGTTGTTTTTTCCCCCTTATCAATCCACACACAATAACCCATAATGACAAAGCAAAAACTTTGATCCGACCAGAGAATCTTGTTTCTCATGATCTGAGAGTCTTTAGGTGCCTTTTGGCAAACTCCAAGCGGTTTGTCATGTGCCTTTAACTGAGGAGTGGCTTCCTTCTGGCCACTCTACCATAAAGGCCTGATTGGTGGAGTGCTACAGAGATGGTTGTCCATCTGGAAGGTTCTCCCATCTCCACAGAGGAACTCTAAAGCTCTGTTAGAGTGACCATCAGGTTCTTGGTAACCTCACTGACCTAGGCCCTTCTCCCCCGATTTCTCAGTTTGGTTGGGCGGGGAAGAGTCTTGGTGGTTCCAAACATCTCCCATTTAAGAATGATGGAGGCCACTGTGTTCTTGGGGATCTGCTATGCTGCAGAAATGTTTTCGTACCCTTCCCCAGATCTGTGCCTCGACACAATCCTGTCTCAGAGCTCTACGGACAATTCCTTCGACCTCATGGCTTGGTTTTTGCTCTGACATGCACTGTCAGCTGTGGGACCTTATGTAGACAGGTGTGTGCCTTTCCAAATCATGTCCAATCAATTGAATTTACCACCAGTGGACTCTAATCAAGTTGTAGAAACATCTGAAGGATGATCAATGAAAACAGGATACCTGAGCTCAATTTCGAGTCTCATAGCGAAGGGGTTGAATATTTTTGTAAATAAGGTATTTCTGTTTTACATTTTTAATGAATTAGCAAAAATTTCTCAAAACCTGTTTTTGCTTTTTCATTATGGGGTATTGTGTGTAGACTGCTGAGGACTTTTTTATTTAATCCATTTTAGAATAAGGCTGTAACATAAAAACATTTGGAAAAAGTCAAGGGGTCTGACTACTTTCCGAAGGCACTGTATTACACACATGCAAAATCACACACAAACACGCACGAAAAACACACGAAAAACACACGTACACACACGTACAAACGCACACACAACACACACACACACACACACACACACACACACACACACACACACACACACACACACACACACACACACTTCTGATTATCAATTTTACAGCTCTGGTCAGAGATTAGAACATTTCATTAGAGCCAGATTCAATTTGATTAAATTGTTTCTTTTTTCATCAGCTCGTACCCCACATTGAACTGAGAATGATACAATACATCAAGGGAAATAAAAAAAAACAGAGTTTAATAGACCACAATCACAAAGATGATGACTCCAAGGGGCTAGAAGCAGACAACAACACCAAAACAACACCAAAACACCAACTTGTAGTGATCCTATGAACTTAACAGGCAAGCTCTCAGAGAAATGTATATTGCCTGAGTCCCCGGTGGTAAGATACACATGCACACATAGTGTCTATCAGAGGCCTTGCCACCTAAACTCCACTAATTTCAGACATTTCTGTTGCATTCCTATGGGGAAATTGCGTCCAATTCCACTGACAGGAATTGAAAAAGAATTGACCTCAACTCTGTACTGTGTCTGTACTGTTGTGGTCTCTGGAATGCATGTTGCCAATAAGGAAGTACTGCACTGGGTTCAATGTTTCTTCACTAACCTTTCAGGTCTTCGAAATACACTGTTCAGCTCAGTCTCTCTGCCTTGAACTTTGACCTACAAGAGAGAGGCCGGATCCATACTCTGATACAGAACCACAGAGATTACACAACACACACAAACCACAAACCCTCAACTCCAACCATAATCCTAACCCCAGAGTAGAAAGATGAGAAGAGTGAGAGAGAGCCAGAGAGAGAGCGAGACAGACAGAGAGAGCCAGAAAGAGCCAGAGAGAAAGAGAGACAGAGACAGAGAGAGAGAGAGAGTGAGAGTGGGAGAAGAGTGTGTGAGAGAGAGAGAGAGAGAGGGAGAGAGAGAGAAGAGAGAAGACAAAGCCTATTCTGGGTACGGATGAAAATGAGTTCATGGATAAAATTCCAGACCCCAGATTTCTTGGAGAGACAAGAGCAGTGTTTCGCCAGGATTGTGTCAATATATCAAACCAGCCCAAAGTCCACCTCCAGCCTGTTTATTACCCGAGCCTGTGTTCTGACCGCACATACACACACACACAAACATGGCTGCACGCAGGCGCACACACACATACACCGCATTTATGTGCGCAAACACTCGCTCTAGCCAAACACAACCACTCAAATGTGACATCTACACAGAAATACACATGTTTCCTTGGAGACATAGGCTACATTCCACCCAGCAACCAATAAACACAACACACACATTGGCCTACTTCTGTCCTGCATTCTAGATCATTCCCCAAGATTCTTGGTTAATGGTATTATTCTACTGTAGTCCATTTACACTTTCTGGAGTCAAACCCTCAGCATGTTGCGAACACACACTACTAGTCAAAGGTTTGGACACACCTACTCATTCAAGGGTTTTTCTTTATTTTGACTATTTCTACATTGTAGAATATTGGTGAAGACATCAAAACTATGAAATGACACATATGGAATCATGTAGTAACCAAAAAAGTGTTAAACAACTCAGGTAGTCACCTGGAATGCATTTCAATTAATATGTGGAATTTCTTTCCTTCTTAATGCATTTGAGCCAATCAATTGTGTTGTGACAAGGTAGGGGTGGTATACAGAAGATAGCCCTATTTGGTAAAAGACCAAGTCCATATTATTGCAAGAACCGCTCAAATAAGCAAAGAGAAATGACAGTCCATCAATACGTTAAGAAACTAAGGTCAGTCAATACAGAACATTTCTAGAACTTTGAACGTTTCTTCAAGTGCAGTCGCAAAAACCATCAAGCGCTATGATGAAACTGGCTCTCACGAGGACCACAACAGGAAAAGAAGACCCAGAGTTATCTCTGCTGCAGAGGATAAGTTCATTAGAGTTACCAGCCTCAGAAATTGCAATCCAAATAAATGCTTCACAGAGTTCAAGTAACAGACACATCTCAACATCAACTGCTCAGAGGAGACTGTGTGAATCAAGCCTTCATGGTCAGATTGCTGCAAAGAAACCACTACAAAAGGACACCAATAAGAAGAAGAGACTTGCTTGGGSCAAGAAACACGAGCAAAGGACATTAGACCAGTGGAAATCTGTCCTATGGTCTGATGAGTCCAAATTAGAGATTTGTGGTTCTAACCGCCATGTCTTTGTGAGACGCAGAGTAGATGAACGAATGATCTCCGCATGTGTGGTTCCCACCATCAAGCATGGAGGAGGTGTGATGGTGCTTTGCTGGCGACACTGTCTGTGATTTATTTAGAATTCAAGGCACACTTAACCAGCATGGCTACCACAGCATTCTGCAGCGATATACCATCCAACCTGGTTTGCGCTTAGTGGGACTATCATTTGTTTTTCAACAGGACAATGACCCAACACACCTMCAGGCTGTGTAAGGGCTATTTGACCAAGAAGGAGMGTGATGGAGTGYTGCATCAGATGACCTGGCCTCCACAATCACCCAACTTCAACCCAATTGAGATGTTTTGGGATGAGTTGGACTGCAGAGTGAAGGAAAAGYAGCCAACAAGTGCTCAGCATATGTGGGAACTCCTTCAAGTCTGTTGGAAAAGCATTCCAGGTGAAGCTGGTTGAGAGAATGCCAAGAGTGTGCAAAGCTGTCATCAAAGCAAAGGGTGGCTACTTTGAAGAATYWWAAATATAAGATATATTTTGATTTGTTTAACACKTTTTTGGTTACTACATGATTCCATATGTGTTATTTCATAGTTTTGATGTCTTCACTGTTATTTTACAATGTAGAAAATAGTAAAAATAAAGAAAAACCCTTGAATGAGTAGGTGTGTCCAAAACGTTTGACTGGTACTGTACATTGTGGGGGAATTAGCATGGAGGCTGCTGAGGGGAGGACAGCTCACAACAATGGCTGGAATGGAGTGGATGAAATGGATGAAACCATTTAGCCTCAGGCCACCATTCTGACCCACGTTTCAAGTTTCATGTTTTAATGTCACAATTACAGTGAAATGCCTTTCTTGAAAGCTCTAAACCCAACAATGCAGTAATCAGTTAGTCCTAAAAATAACATAAAGTAGAACAAAAACACACAATACATAAAAATAAGAAATAAGAAGAACATGACAAAGTAAGTAAGCTATATACATGGTCAGTTCCAGGGTCAGTTTCAATACCATATTTACAATGTGCAGGGATACATTGATTGAGGTAGATATGTATAGGGGTAAGGGGACTAAGCATCAGGATATATGATGCGTTAATCCCTTTAATCTGCTGTACAATACGCTATTGGGCCTCATACACTCTCACTGATACACTCTCACTGATGCACTCTCACTGATGCACTCTCACTGAT
>NC_036858.1:7840211-7846482 GCF_002910315.2 Salvelinus sp. IW2-2015
ACACCCTCACTGATACACTCCTCACTGGATACACTCTTCACTGATACACTCTCACCCTGATGCACTCTCACTGATACACTATCCACTGATCCACTCTCACTGATGCACTCTCACTGATACACTCTCACTGATACACTCTCTACTGATACACTCTCACTGATCAACTCTCACTGATACACTCTCACTGATACACTCACTGATCACTCACACACTCTACTGATACACTCTCACTGATACACTCTCACTGATGCACTCTCACTGATACACTCTGCACTGATACACACTCTCACTGATACACTTCACTGATTCACTCTCACTGATGCACTCTCATGTCCTAAGGGCCTCGGGACCAAGATCTAATGGGCCTGGGAACACATCTGGTTCCGTGGAGAATAGATATGTCATGACTAACAGGGTTCTGGTCTTAGTCTGTGGGGGATAGAGGGATGGAAGTTGAGATTATGGGCCCAGGAAAAGGCCTGGAAATGCAGATCCCAGATCTCCAAGCCCAGTCCCACAGCTTCAAGCCCTCCCAGACCAGAGCTCCCTGGCCCTGTCCGGGTGGGCCCACTTGTCTCTCCATCTGGATCTAATCACGAGGGTTTGTCGTTGGGAATTGAATCAAATTAAAAAGTGTAATATTAATGGCGACACCAGATGGAAACGGATAGGGGAAAAGAGGCCCTGCGGTCAGTCTAATATCCCCCTCTGAAGACCGGCTGGAATTCCTGGAGGCATAGCCTGTGGAAATATGTATGCACACATATGGGAGAGGAAGAGAGGCGGGCAGGGAGGCACGAACCATGTAACAAGATTACAGTCGGAGTCAGGACAAGGAGCAGGGGATTCTGAAATCTAGCCTGTCAATCAAACCCGCCTGCGGCCGTGGAAAGACAACAGAAGATACACACTGGTAGACACACACACACAAACAGACACACGCATACACACACACACCGTGTGGGAGTTTGAGGTGATGTTTAGGACAGCTGTGCTCAGGGGAAGCAACTCTTTCTTTTTAGCTTTCATAAACAAAGACCAAGGCTAGAATTTCAGAGGGAGAGAGAGAGAGAGAAGAGAGAGAGAGGCGCCTGGACAATGAATAAAAATAGCCAGCGTAATAATGTGATATTAATCAACCTTAAGGAGCAACGCTGGACGTAAATCAAAGGACTGATGGGAAGTCAGGGGTTCCTACACTACACACCCAGTCATAATGACCTACAGTACAAATTTTTCACTTGGACATTTGATGTATGTCAGTGCGGTGGAGCAGCTGGTTTGCACAGCATTACCATCCTATGGGTCTCCATGGGGAATTACTTGATTTCATAGGACTACAAGGCACACTTGATACATCAATCAATCAATCAACCAACACAATGTATTTATAAAGCCCTTTTTACATCAGCAGATGTCACAAAGTGCTGATACAGAAACCCAGTCCTAAACCCCAAACAGCAAGCACCGCAGATGCAGAAGCCACACAGTACATAATGTCAAGACTTGAGTCAAAATGTGTGTGGTCTTATAGATGTTTTGGTATCTACGAGGCAGGATATTCCTGTACCGTACTGGATGGAATGAAACGCTCTATGGGTTTCAGCGAGGGCCTGTGTGAACCAATAGGTGCAAGAGAGTGGAGTGCAAGGTACACTGATGAAGATAACATATACCTGTGCACACAAAGCAGCCAGGACATGAGCCAAAAATATGTGGGTCTTAAGAATGTTATGTGTTTTATCTGCGCACAATGTGAGGGTCTACAACACGACACTGAATTGTTAGCGTGGCATCACAGGGATGAGTTTGATGTGAATGTCTGCATTAGGAGCTTGCACAGCAGATGGATTTTAGCATGTGAGTCGCCTCCCCATGTGATTTTAGCATGTGTGTAGTTCTTCCCCATGTGATTTTAGCATGGTGTGAGTTCTTCCCCATGTGATTTTAGCATGGTGTGAGTCCCTCCCATGTGATTTAGCAATGTGAGTTCCTCCTCATGTGATTTTAGCATGATGTGAGTTCCTCCCCATGTGATTTTAGCATGGTGTGAGTGCCTCCTATGTGATTTTAGCATGATGTGAGTTCCTCCTGCATGTGACTTAGCATGTGTCGAGTGCCTCCTATGTGATTTTAGCTATGATGTGAGTTCCTCCCCATGTGATTTTAGCATGATGTGCGTTCCTCCCTGTGATTTTAGCATGGTGTGAGTGCCTCCCTATGTGATTTTAGCATGATGTGGTTCCTCCTCATACAACAATTTGTTCCGGAGTTCCAAATTGCAGCAGCAAGCTGAAAAGATGAGCTCCTACAAATATTGAAATTTAAATGTTTTTTAGAGTAAAGGTACATCGAAAAAAAATCAAAAGAAAACTGCAAACTGAATAGGAGACCAAACAAGCAGCAAACAAAGAAAAAAGGTTTTGAAAAAGTAACAATTTTTCATAAAATTATACCGTTTTCTTAGCTAGCTAAGTTGTTTACCTGTTGCTAGGCAGTTGCTAGGGACATTCCTGGAAGAGCTAGCTAGTAACAAGGAGTGTCTAGTTGGCAGAAGAGAAGAAGGGCAAAGAAGGGACAAAGTGGGACAAAATAAGGACAGGGGAAAGGGGACATTAAGGTGAAGCAGTCCTCTAAAGACACAAAGACAATAATATAAGAAACAACACTTCTATTGCCTCTCCCTCTACGATACGCACTTCCGGTTGGAGGAGTAGTTGCATTCCCGCTTTGCTCCACAGTAGTATTACATTTCATTTCATTACAGTACAACAGTTTGATTTGTTTGATCTTAGCTGGCTACAATAGCCGTCTTTGTATCCAAGATAAATTGTGGTAGTCTAGAGTAATTTGTCGAGGTTACCTAGCAGTTAGAGGTTTACCTAGCCAGCTACACTTCAAACAAAGTCAACAACGCAGCCACTGCTAGCTAGCCTATTTCCCAGCCAGCAGTACTATATCATTTTAGTCAATAAGATTTTTTGCAACGTAAGCTTAACTTTTCTGAACATTCGAGACGTGTAGTCCACTTGTCATTCCAATCTCCTTTGGCATTAGCGTAGCCTCTTCTGTAGCCTGTCAACTATGTGTTCTGTCTATCCCTGTCTCTCTCCTCTCTGCACAGACCATACAAAACGCTTCACACCGCGTGGCCTACTGCTACTCTAACCTGTTGGTCCCCAGCGCGGACGCCCAGTGGAGTTCCAGGTCTCAGGCAGCTCTGGAAACTGCGATCTGCGGCCAACAAGGGCAGAGTTTCATCTCAGCACTATGCTTCCCTCCAGTCCCTCGACTTCTTGGCACTGACGGAAACATGGATTACCACTGATAGCACTGCTACTCCTACTGCTCTCTCCTCGTCTGCCCACGTGTCTCGCACACCCCGAGAGCTTCTGGTCAGCGGTGGGGTGGCACTGGGATTCATCTCTCCAAGTGGACATTCTCTCTTTCTCCCCTGACCCATCTGTCTATCGCCTCCTTTGAATTCCATGCTGTCCACAGTTACCAGCCTTTCAAGCTTAACATCCTTATCATTTATCGCCCTCCAGGTTCCTTGAGAGTTCATCAATGAGCTTGACGCCCTGATAAGTTCCTTTCCTGAGGATGGCTCATACCTCTGCACAGTTCTGGTGACTTAAACCTCCCCACGTCTACCTTTGACTCATTCCCCTGCCTCCTTCTTTCCACTCCTCTCCTCTTTTGACCTCACCCTCTCACCTTCCCCCTACTCAACAAGGCAGGCAATACGCTTGACCTCTCTTTACTAATCTGTTTCTTCCACTAATCTCATTGCAACTCCTCCAAGTCTCCGACCACTACCTTGTATCCTTTTCCTCTCGCTCTCATCCAACACTTCCACACTGCCCTTACTCGGATGGTATCCGCGCGCGTCCAACCTTCGCTCTCTCTCCCCGCTACTTCTCCTCTTCCATCCTATCATCTCTTCCCTCTGCTCAAACCTTCTCCAACCTATCTCCTGATTCTGCTCCTCAACCTCCTCTCCTCCCTTTCTGCATCCTTTGACTCTCTATTCCCCTATCCTCCAGGCCGGCTCGGTCCTCCCCTCGCTGCTCCGTGGCTCGACAACTCATTGCGAGCTCACAGAACAGGGCTCCGGGCAGCCGAGCGGAAATGGAGGAAAACTCGCCTCCCTGCGACGCTGGCATCCTTTCACTCCCTCCTCTCTACATTCTCCTCTTCTGTCTCTGCTGCTAAAGCCAATTTCTACCATCTAAATTCCAAGCATCTGCCTCTAACCCTAGGAACTCTTTGCCACCTTCTCCTCCCTCCTGAATCCTCCTCCCCCTCCTCCCCCTCCTCCCTCTTCTGCGATGACTTCGTCAACCATTTTTGAAAAGAAAGGTCGACGACATCCGATCCTCGTTTGCTAAGTCAAACGACACTCGCTGGTTCTGCTCACACTGCCCTAACCCTGTGCTTTGACCTCTTTTCCCCCTCTCCTCTCCAGATGAAATCTCGCGTCTTGTGACGGCCGGCCGCCCAACAACCTGCCCGGCTTGACCCTAATCCCCTCCTCTCTTCTCCAGACCATTTCCGGAGACCTCTCCCTTACCTCACCTCGCTCATCACATCATCCTTGACCGCTGGCTACGTCCCTTCCGTCTTCAAGAGAGCGAGAGTTGCACCCCTTCTGAAAAAACCTACACCGATCCCTCCGATGTCAACAACTACAGACCAGTATCCCTTCTTTCTTTTCTCTCCAAAACTCTTGAACGTGCCGTCCTTGGCAGCTCTCCTGCTATCTCTCTCAGAATGACCTTCTTGATCCAAATCAGTCAGGTTTCAAGACTATTCATTCAACTGAGACTGCTCTTCTCTGTGTCACGGAGGCGCTCCGCACTGCTAAAGCTAACTCTCTCTCCTCTGCTCTCATCCTTCTAGACCTATCGGCTGCCTTTGATACGTGAACCATCATCCTCCTCTCCACCCTCTCCGAGCTGGGCATCTCCGGCGCGGCCCACGCTTGGATTCGTCCTTACCTGACAGGTCGCTCCTACCAGGTGGCGTGGCGAGAATCTGTCTCCGCACCACGTGCTCTCACCACTGGTGGTCCCCAGGGCTCTGTTTCTAGGCCCCTCTCCTATTTCGCTATACACCAAGTCACTTGGCTCTGTCATATCCTCACATGGTCTCTCCATATTGCTATGCAGACGACACACAATTAATCTTCTCTTTCCCCCCTCTGATAACCAGGTGGTGAATCGCATCTCTGCATGTCTGGCAGACATATCAGTGTGGATGAGGATCACCACCTCAAGCTGAACCTCGCAAGACGGAGCTGCTCTTCCTCCGGGGAAGGACTTCCGTTCCATGATCTCTGCCATCACGGTTGAACAACCTCCATTGGTCTCTCTCCCAGAGTGCTAAGAACCTGGCGTGATCTGGACAACACCCTGTCGTTCTCAACTAACATCAAGGCGGTGACCCGTTCCTGTAGGTTCATGCCTCTACACCATTCGCAGAGTACGACCCTGCCTCACGCAGGAAGCGGCGCAGGTCCTAATCCAGCACTTGTCATCTCCCGTCTGGATTACTGCAACTCGCGTTTGGCTGGGCTCCCTGCCTGTGCCATTAAACCCCTACAACTCATCCAGAACGCCGCAGCCCGTCTGGTGTTCAACTTTCCAAGTTCTCTCACGTCACCGCACCGTCCTCCCGCTCTCTCCACTGGCTTCCAGTTGAAGCTCGGCATCCGTTACAAGACCATGGTGCTTGCTACGGAGCTGTGAGGGAACGGCACCTCCGTACCTTCAGGCTCTGATCAGGCCCTACACCCAAACAAGGGCACTGCGTTCATCCACCTCTGGCCTGCTCGCCTCCCTACCTCTGAGGAAGTACAGTTTCCCGCTCAGCCCAGTCAAAACTGTTGCTGCTCTGGCACCCAATGGTGGAACAAACTCCCTCACGACGCCAGGTCAGCGGAGTCAATCACACACCTTACCGGAGACACTCTCACTGATGCACTCTCACTGATGCACTCTCACTGATGCACTCTCACTGATGCACTCTCACTGATACACTCTCACTGATGCACTCTCACTGATACACTCTCACTGATGCACTCTCACTGATGCACTCTCACTGATGCACTCTCACTGATGCACTCTCACTGATACACTCTCACTGATGCACTCTCACTGCATCGTGAGAGTGCATCAGTGAGAGTGCATCAGTGAGAGTGCATCAGTGAGAGTGTATCAGTGAGAGTGCATCAGTGAGAGTGTATCAGTGAGAGTGCATCAGTGAGAGT
>NC_036858.1:7846676-7853559 GCF_002910315.2 Salvelinus sp. IW2-2015
CACTCTCACTGATGCACTCTCACTGGGTCCTAATGGGCCTCGGGAACACAGATCTAATGGGCCTGGGGAACACATCTGGTTCCGTGGGAGAATAGATATGTCATGACTAACAGGGTTCTGGTCTTAGTTCTGTGGGGGATAGAGGGATGGAAGTTGAGATTATGGGCCCAGGAAAAGGCCTGGAAATGCAGATCCCAGATCTCCAAGCCCCAGTCCCACAGCTYCAAGCCTCATCCCCAGACCAGAGCTCCCTGGCCCTGTCCGGGGTGGGCCCACTTGCTCTCTCCATCTGGATCTAATCACGAGGGTTTGTCGTTGGGAATTGAATCAAATTAAAAAGTGTAATATTTAATGCGACACCAGATGGAAACGGATAGGGGAAAAGAGGCCCTGCGGTCAGTCTAATATCCCCCTCTGAAGACCGGGCCTGGAATTCCTGGAGGCATAGCCTGTGGAAATATGTATGCACACATATGGGAGAGGAAGAGAGGCGGGCAGGGAGGCACGAACCATGTAACAAGATTACAGTCGGAGTCAGGACACAGGAGCAGGGGATTCTGAAATCTAGCCTGTCAATCAAACCCGCCTGCGGCCGTGGAAAGACAACAGAAGATACACACTGGTAGACACACACACACAAACAGACACACGCATACACACACACACCGTGTGGGAGTTTGAGGTGATGTTTAGGACAGCTGTGGCTCAGGGGAAGCAACTCTTTCTTTTTAGCTTTCATAAACAAAGACCAAGGCTAGAATTTCAGAGGGAGAGAGAGAGAGAGAGAGAGAGAGAGGTCGCCTGGACAATGAAATAAAAAATAGCCAGCGTAATAATGTGATATTAATCAACCTTAAGGAGCAACGCTGGACGTAAATCAAAGGACTGATGGGAAGTCAGGGGGTTCCTACACTCAACACCCAGTCATAATGACCTACAGTACAAATATTTCACTTGGACATTTGATGTATGTCAGTGCGGTGGAGCAGCTGGTTTGCACAGCATTACCATCCTATGGGTCTCCATGGGGGAATTACTTGATTTCATAGGACTACAAGGCACACTTGATACATCAATCAATCAATCAACCAACCAAATGTATTTATAAAGCCCTTTTTACATCAGCAGATGTCACAAAGTGCTGATACAGAAACCCAGTCCTAAAACCCCAAACAGCAAGCAACGCAGATGCAGAAGCACACACAGTACATAATGTCAAGACTTGAGTCAAAATGTGTGGGTCTTATAGATGTTTTGGTATCTACGAGGCAGGATATCCTGTACCGTACTGGATGGAATGAACGCTCTATGGGTTTCAGCGAGGGCCTGTGTGAACCAATAGGTGCAAGAGGAGTGGAGTGCAAGGTACACTTGATTTGAGATACATGTATACTGTGCACACAAAGCAGGCCAGGACATGAGCCAAAAATATGTGGGTCTTAAGAGATGTTATGTGTATCTGCGCACAATGTGAGGGTCTACACACGACACTGAATTGTTAGCGTGGCATCACAGGGAGAGTTGATGTGAATGTCTGCATTAGGAGCTTGCACAGCAGATGGATTTTAGCATGTGAGTGCCTCCCCATGTGATTTTAGCATGGTGTGAGTTCTTCCCCATGTGATTTTAGCATGGTGTGAGTTCTTCCCCATGTGATTTTAGCATGGTGTGAGTCCCTCCCCATGTGATTTTAGCATGTGAGTTCCTCCTCATGTGATTTTAGCATGATGTGAGTTCCTCCCCATGTGATTTTAGCATGGTGTGAGTGGCGCCCTATGTGGATATTTAGGGGCATGAATGTTGAACGGTTCCTACCTCATGTGACCTCTCTAACGCATGGTGTGAAGATGGCCTCCCGATGTGGAATATTAAGCCATGACTGTGAAGTTCACTTCACTCATGTTTGATTTTAGCATGCATGTGAAGATTCCTCCCCATGTGATTTTAGCATTGGTGTGGAGTCCATCATCCTCATGTGAGCATTTTAGGCATGTGATGTTGAGTTCCTCCTCATGTGATTTAGCATGAGTGAGTTCCCCCCATGTATTTTAGCATGATAGTGAGTTCTCCCATGTGATTTAGCATGGTGTGAGTTGCCTCCCTATGTGATTTTAGCATGATGTGAGTTCCTCCTCATGTGATTTTAGCATGGTGTGAGTTCCTCCCCATGTGATTTAGCATGAATGTGAGTTGCCTCCTCATGTGATTTTAAGCATGTGTGAGTTCCTCCCCATGTGGATTTAGGATGATGTGATTCCTCCTCATGTGATTTTAGCATGGTGTGAAGTTCCGATCCTCCATGTAGATGCTTTACGACAGTCGATGTGAAGCTCGACTCCGCACACTGTGAAAATACTGAGCAATTGACTCGAGTGACCGTTCCTACCTCCATGTCATTGATTTTAGCCACCCCGGGAACGCGCATGTGCAACGTTCCATTTGCCCCAATGGTATATTAATTGTACGAGCCATCGATGTCGCGAGTTCTCCTACTCATACAAGTTGCCATATTTAGCAACGAGTGAGTTCCTTCAACCAAATTGTAGCGAATTTTAGACATAGAGTTTCAGGGTTTACCGGTACGCCCACATGTGAATTAGGCAGCAATGGCTGTATATACTCCCGTCCATTGTGATTTCAGCATGGTTGTCGAGTATTTCTCCTCAGTATTTAGGGAGCATGGTGTGTAGTTCCTCCCCCATTGACTTTAGCATCGGTGCTGGCATAGTCTCTATCCCGCTTCTTAGACACATACAGCGTGACAGCGATGTATTACCGAGGTCTGCAGACCAGCACTCGGAGAACATGGGAATCTGTGGCCCACCTGGCGGTCAACAAACACCAGCAAAACCCGTTCAACCACAATATCGCAACACACACAATAGTAACAGGTTGACCAGTCGGACCATAAGTTATAATACACTTTAGGTTGGGCAGTCATTAAAACTCCTCTTGCACCCACTCCACCAGCAGTAGTATCTGTGGACCGAATTGTCTCGAGTCAGAAGTTACTATACTAACAGTAAGTTAGACTAAGGTTGCCTTTAAAAGACTCACACTTGGGGAAAAATATTCCAGACAAGAAAATGACTACTCATTGGCTTTTAGTAACAGCTGCTATTAGGCTGAATTCGACATCATTTGAGTCAATGAGGTGTTACCTGGGATCTGGTAGTTCAAGGGCTGCATACTCTCAAATACCTCATTCCTCTCTGCTTCCACCATCAACCGGTAAAATCAAAAAAAAGAAACAGCAACGACCGCAGGAAACATCCGCAAGCTACTCTTTATATCCGTATCCTTCGGATAATTTAGCAATTACCCAATACTCAATTACACGTCACTGAACAATCCAGTACAAGGTACCACCACGTTTACTACTCGTGTACCCTCAAACTCAAAGTAAGTAGATCCACTCTATCGATACTAGTCTCGCAATTTCTATCCTATAGCAAAGACAACCACGTCATCTCAAATGCGATCGCAAGAATAACCACGCATGGCTGCAGATCATGCAGCTCAGTATACCCTCTGACTTACGAAGTCAGGGAGCATGCAGAATCCCGATACTGTACTGTCATTCGCCCAAGTTCGCTCCTGAAGAAACGGAGCAATCACAGATCGATTACGCTCGTTCAGTCCGCTTGTCATATTCATCCGTAATCAGATCTCCGACAACGATCAGACTTATGGAGAGGAGTCGAGGCCAACATAATCACATCCACCGGTAAGTAGGATTTCGGCTATACATCGACAGACGTATCTAACTCTAATCGCGCTTTTACCGATAGAGATAGTGGTCAGATCTCAGTGACCGCTATCAAAACTACGGCACGCGACAATATCACACGCAAACTGCGCCATATGAATCCACGTAAACCACGAACGCCACCCGTCGAAAGAGCAGCGAATAAATCACCACCTAACTGCATTAGCCATACAAAGGGCGATAGGTCGGATCGAGCTCCGTAATAACAGAGCAAGGTAACCAAAAGAATCTATATCCACGGTCTTCCTTAGAGCAGACAGACAGCATACATCTCGCCTGCATAACCATGACAAAACCAGGTGTGATCGACTTAACCTAGCGTGGACATCACAATCCACAAGTCCGCTCAAAGCAAGTCAGAACGAAGCCAACCTGCTACCCATATAACGAATCCGGCCATAAAAGAAAATGCGAATAACAACAGAGATCTCTCTACCCGGTTGTTGACACTGCCACACTGCGCGACCGACTAAACACATAGATCCGCACCTTTTTGGAGAAATGTCTCTGGTCTGATGAAACAAAAATACAACAGTTTGGCCATAATGACCATTGCTATGTTTGGAGGAAAAAGGGGGAGGCTTGCAAGCCAAAGAACACATCCCAACCTTGAAGCACAGGGGTGGCAGCATCATGTTGTGGGGGTGCTTTGCTGCAGGAGGGACTGGTGCACTTCACAAAATAGATGGCATCATGAGGTAGGAAAATTATGTGGATATATTGAAGCAACATCTCAAGACATCAGTCAGGAAGTTAAAGCTTGGCCGCAAATGGGTCTTCAAATGGACAATGACCCCAAGCATACTTCCAAAGTTGTGGTAAAACGGCTTAAGGAAAACAAAGTCAAGGTATTGGGGTGGCCATCACAAGCCCTGACCTCAATCCTATAGAAACTTTGTGGGCAGAACTGAAAAAGCGTGTGCGAGCAAGGAGGCCTACAAACCTGACTCTGTCTGGAGGAATGGGCCAAAATTCACCCAATTTATTGTGGGAATCTTGTGGAAGGCTACCTGAAACGTTTGACCAAAGTTAAACAATTTAAAGGCAATGCTACAAAATAACTAATTGAGGTGTATGTTTGAACCTTCCGAACCACTGGGAATGTGATGAAAGAAATAAAAGCTGAAATAAATAATTCTCTCTACTATTATTCTGACATTTTACATTCTTAAAATAAAGTGGTGATTCTAACTGACAGGGAAGACAGGGAATTTTTACTTGGATTACATGTCAGGAATTGTGAAAAACTGAGATTAAATGTATTTGGCTAAGGTGTTTGTAAACTTCCGACTTCAACTGAGCATACAGTATATACAGTCGTGACCAAAAGTTTTGAGAATGACACAAATATAAATGTTCACAAAGTCTGCTGCCTCAGTTTGTATGATGGCAATTTGCATATACTCCAGAATGTTATGAAGAGTGATCAGATAATTTGCAAAGTCCCTCTTTGCCATGCAAATGAACTGAATCCCCAAAAAACATTTCCACTGCATTTCAGCCCTGCCACAAAAGGACCAGCTGACATCATGTCAGTGATTCTCTCGTTAACACAGGTGTGAGTGTTGACGAGGACAACGCTAGAGATCACTCTGTCATGCTGATTGAGTTTGAATAACAGACTGGAAGCTTCAAAAGAAGGGTGGTGCTTGGAATCATTGTTCTTCCTCTGTCAATCATGGTTACCTGCAAGGAAACAAGTGCCGTCATCATTGCTTTGCACAAAAAGGGCTTCACAGGCAAGGATATTGCTGCCAGTAAGATTGCACCTAAATCAACCATTTATCGGATCATCAACTTCTAGGAGAGCGGTTCAATTGTTGTGAAAAAGGCTTCAGGGTACCAAAGAAAGTCCAGCAAGCGCCAGGACCGTCTCCTAAAGTTTATTCAGCTGCGGGATCGGGGCAACACCAGTACAGAGCTTGCTCAGGAATGGCAGCAGGCAGGTGTGAGTGCATCTGCACGCACAACGAGGCGAAGACTTTTGGAGTATGGCCTGGTGTCAAGAAGGGCAGCAAAGAAGCCACTTCTCTCCAGGAAAAACATCAGGGACAGACTGATATTCTGCAAAAGGTACAGGGATTGGACTGCTGAGGACTGGGGTAAAATCATGTTCTCTGATGAATCCCCTTTCACGATTGTTTGGGGCATCCGGAAAAAAGCTTGTCCGGAGAAGACCAGGTGAGCGCTACCATCAGTCCTGTATCATGCCAACAGTAAATCATCCTGAGACCATTCATGTGTGGGGTTGCTTCTCAGCCAAGGGAGTGGGCTCACTCACAATTTTGTCTTTCGAACACAGCCATGAATAAAGAATGGTACCAACACATCCTCCGAGAGCAACTTCTCCCAACCATCCAAGAACAGTTTGGTGACGAACAATGCCTTTTCCAGCATGATGGAGCACCTTGCCATAAGGCAAAAGTGATAACTAAGTGGCTCGGGGAACAAAACATCGATATTTTGGGTCCATGGCCAGGAAGCTCCCCAGACCTAAATCCCATTGAGAAGTTGTGGTCAATCCTCAAGAGGCGGGTGGACAAACAAAACCCCACAAATTCTGACCAACTCCAAGCATTGATTATGCAAGAATGGGCTGCCATCAGTCAGGATGTGGCCCAGAAGTTAATTGGCAGCATGCCAGGGCGGATTGCAGAGGTCTTGAATAAGAAGGGTCAACACTGCAAATATTGACTCTTTGCATCAACTTCATGTACACCGCTCTTGAGGATTGACCACAAATTCTCAATGGGATTTAGGTCTGGGGAGCTTCCTGGCCATGGACCCAAAATATCGATGTTTTGTTCCCCGACCACTTAGTTATCACTTTTGCCTTATGGCAAGGTGCTCCATCATGCTGGAAAAGGCATTGTTCGTCACCAAACTGTTCTTGGATGGTTGGGGAAGTTGCTCTCGGAGGATGTGTTGGTACCATTCTTTATTCATGGCTGTGTTCGAAAGACAAATTGTGAGTGAGCCCACTCCCTTGGCTGAGAAGCAACCCCACACATGAATGGTCTCAGGATGATTTACTGTTGGCATGATACAGGACTGATGGTACGCTCACCTGGTCTTCTCCGGACAAGCTTTTTTCCGGATGCCCCAAACAATCGT
>NC_036858.1:7853584-7861358 GCF_002910315.2 Salvelinus sp. IW2-2015
AGATTCCTTCCAGTTCTCTGTGCTGCCCAATGACTGGAACGAAAGTGCAAAAATCACTGAAGCGTGGAGAATTATATCTCCCTCACTAACTTTAAGCACCAGCTGTCAGAACAGCTCACAGATCACTGCAACCTGTTAATAGCCCATCTGTAAATAGCCCATCCAACTACCTCATCCCCATACTGTATTTAATTTAAAAAATGCTCCTTGCACCCCAGTATCTCTACATGCACATTCATCTTCTGCACATCATCACTCGGTGTTTTAATGCTAAATTGTAATTATTTGCCACTATGGCCTATTTATTGCCTTACCTCCCTTATCTTACCTCATTTGCACACACTGTATAGTAGACTTTTTCTATTTGTGGTTATTGACTGTATGTGTAACTCTGTTGTTGTTTGTATCGCACTGCTTTGCTTTATCTTGGCCAAGTCGCATGTTGTAAATGAGAACGTTCTCAACTAGCCTATCTGGTTAAATAAGTGAAATAAAAAAATATTAAAAAGGATATATTACAGCTCTCATTTACCATAAAATGGCCTCCTTCAATATCCACACAAAACGGGAGGAGAGGAACTAGAATAGGCACAATATATGAAGGGGTTGCCTGGCTGGGAACATTTGGGATTGTTGTATCACTTCTCCTGTGTAACTATTCTTCAGTCTTTTATTCCTAGTGCTGATTGGTTTATAGGGATCTGGATTGATGGTGCTGTATGCCCACATTTCCCCATGCTACAGTACTACAGTATAGGACACCAGCCAAAGCTTCCTAGGGAGCTGGTGTTGACTAAGCCAGTCTCCAACTGAGCCAAGACACCATTACAGCACACTGGAGTGCAGTTAGTCTTCGGGCACATTAGTCTTTTTTGGGACAGTTTCCTGGACACAGATAAAGCTTAGTTCTGGACTAATATCCTGTTCATTGGGGAAAAATCGATTGAGCATTAGTCCAGGGACTAGGCTTATTCTTTTGCCCAGGAGACCTTAGTACGTTGTGTGTAGGGCCGTGAATCTCCATAAATGGAATTTGGGACCTTGTGTACTTTTGACACTTGATTTGGTTTTGTTGATTTTGAGTGACAATGATTGAGCTAGATCACCTGTCAGTCCTGTCTATCCTCCATCACTATGTATATGCACCAGTGAAAAATCCCTCTGTTTTTACATATTGTGTGTGTGAGTTGAGTGTTGAGGCCATGCCCTTGGTCTCCCCATAAGACTCATAGGGAGTTTGGCTAGCTATGGTCTTGTGAGGGTGGACAAGCAGTAAGGGCCTACCGTGATCACGAACAGGAAAGGCATGCATCAATGCCACTTTATTGCGACATGATGTTATTGGTCCAAAATAGAAGTATTTTTAAACTATGGCTTGCTCGTATTTCCTATGAGGATAACTTATTGGTTAAGTAATTATAGTGGTGGGGTTTGTTTGTAATCTCAGGGTTTAAATAGGGCTAGACTAGGCCTAGGACTAGCTTTAGTTCTGTATACACTGCATTTGTAAAGTATTCAGACCCTTGACTTTTTCCACATTTTGTTTACATTACAGCCTTAATCTAAAATTGATTAAATAGTTTTTTCCCCTTATCAATCTACACAACAATACCCATAATGACAAAGCAAAACGCTTTTTTTTAAAGACATTTTTGTAATAACAAACATAAATAATACATTTCCAAGTATTCAGACCATGTACTCAGTACTTTGTTGAAGCACCTTTGGTAGCTATTACAGCCTCGGGTCTTCTTGGTATGACGCTACAAGCTTGGCACACCTGTATTTGGGGAGTTTCTCCCATTCTTCTCTGCAATCCTCTCAACCTCTGTCAGGTTGGTTGGGGAGCTATTTTCAGGTCTCTCCAGAGATGTTTGATCAGGTTCAAGTCCGGGCTCTGGCTGGGCCACTCAAGGACATTCAGAGACTTTCCTGAAGCCACTCCTGCGTTGTCTTGGCTGTGTGCTTAGTGGCATTGTCCTTTTGGAAGGTGAACTTCGCCCCAGTCTGAGGTCCTGGTGCTCTGGAGCAGGTTTTCATCAAGGATCTCTCTGTACTTTGCAGAGTTCATCTTTCCCTCAATCCTGACTAGTCTCCCAGTCGCTGCCGCTGAAAAACATACCCACAGCATGATGCTGCACCACCATGCTTCACCGTAGGGATGGTACCAGGTTTCCTCCAGACATGATGCCTGGCATTCAGGTCTCAAGAGTTTCAATCTTGGTTTCATGGTCTGAGATTCTTTAGGTGGCTTTTGGCAAACTCCAAGCGGGCTGTCATGTGCCTTTTACTGAGGAGTGGCTTCCGTCTGGCCACTCTACCATAAAGCCTGATCGGTGGAGTGGCTGCAGGTTCTCTCTGGAAGGTTCTCCCATCTCCACAGAGGAACTGTAGACCTCTGTCAGAGTGACCATCGGGTTCTTGATCACCTCTCTGACCAAGGCCCTTCTCCCCAGATTGCTCAGTTTGGCCGGGCGGCCAGGAAGAGTCTTGTTTGGTTCAAACTTCTTCCATTTAAGAATGATGGAGACCACTTGTTTCTTGGGGACCTTCAATGCTGCAGAAATGTTTTGGTACCCTTCCCCAGATCTGTCCCTCGACACAATCCGTCTCAGAGCTCTATGGACAATTCCTCGACCCTCGTGGCTTGGTTCGCTCTGACATGCACTGTCAACTGTGGGACCTTATATAGACAGGTGTGTGCCTTTCCAATCATGTCCAATCAATTGGATTTACCACAGCTGGACTCCAATCAAGTTGTAGAAACATCTCAAGGATCATAAATGGAAACAGGATGCACCTGAGCTTCATTTCGAGTCTCTTAGCAAAGGGTCTGAATAGTTATGTAAATACCCTATTTCTGTTTATTCTTTTTCATAAATTTGCAAACATTTCTAAAAACCTGTTTTGTGTAGTTTGATGAGGACTTTTTTATTTATCAATTGTAGATTGAGTCTATAATGTAACAAAATGTGGAAAAAGTCAAGGGGTCTGAATACTTTTCGAATGCACTGTAAATACATATTCCCAATGGTATATTGGGAAAGCCCCCGCTCTCCCCTCTCTCTCTTCTCCTCAGATTCCGGGAACTGTTGCCTGACTTGCCTCTTGTGGTGAGGGAGGGGTGTAGCTATGTTTTGCTGAAATGTTTTTTTCATTTTTTCTGCCTTGGCAGCTTGCAAGCTTCTGGGTGTGAGACATCTCTCCCTGTTCTCTTGTAAAGCTAAGCCATGGTACATGACCTGACTCCCAATGTCCCAGACCTCGCATAAAACAACATGTTGCTGCCTAGCAACAAGCCCGGTCAAGTCTAGGGGTATGACCTTTGAACCCCACAGTAGCGCTGACACCCGTTTTCGTCCCCCTGGATACCGTGTGGTTAAACTCCACGTTTGCCTGTTCAACTATGGCTATAGCCTAATGTTTGTATGGTTAGTGTTGGCTTGAGTGGATACATTGAGCACAAGAGTGCTACTGTTTCAACATTTTCTGTGTCATGTGAGCGAGGTTAGGTTCCAGTTGAGCACGAGAAGACCAAAGAACTGACTGAAAAAGAGACCTGTTATTTGTCTGCTACTTTTATCCACCGCAAATACTGTTGCATATTTTTGCTTTATTCAGAGGACCGAGGGAATGTATGAGTCTGCATGCTTTTCACCTTCCTCTCTCCACAACAGACAGACAGACAGCAGACAGACAGACGACGACAGACAGACAGACGACACGACAGCAACAGACAGCAACAGACAGAAACAGACAGACAGACAGCAGACACGACAGACTAGACAGACAGACAGACAGCGACAGGACAGACAGACAGACAGACAGACAGACAGACACACAGACAGACAGACAGACAGAAAGACAGACAGCAACAGACAGACGACAGACAGACAGACGACAGACAGGACAGACAGCAGACAGACAGACAGACAGACAGACAGAAGACAGACACGACAGACAGACAACGACAGACAGACAGACAGACAGACAGAGACGGAAGACCAACCAGACGACAGACAGGACAGACAGACAGACAGACAGACAGACAGACAGACAAGACAGACAGACAGACAGAGACAAGACAGACAGACAGACAGACAGACGAACAGACAGACAGGACAGACAGACAGGACAGACAGACAGACAGACAGACAGACAGACAGACAGACAGACAGACAGACAGCAGACAGACAGACAGAACAGACAGACAGGACAGACAGACAGACAGACAGACAGACAGACAACAGACAACAACAGACAGACAGACAGACAGACAGACACAGACAGACAGACAGACAGACAGACAAGACGACAGACAGACAGGACAGACAGACAGACAGACAGACAGACAGACCAGACAGACAGACAGACAGACAGACAGACAGACAGACAGACAGACAGACAGACAGACAGACAGACAGACAGACAGACAGACAGACAGAAGACAGACAGGACAGAACAGGACAGGGACAGACAGACAGACCAGACAGACAGACAGAGACAGACAGACAGACAGACAGACAGACAGACAGACAGACAGACAGACAGGAAGACAGACAGACAGACAGACAGACAGACAAGACAGACAGACAGACAGACAGACAGACAGACAAGACAGACAGACAGACAGACAGACAGACAGACAGACAGACAGACAGACAGACAGACAGACAGACCAGACAGACAGACAGTCCAGTTATTACCTCTGTACAGTGATTGCCTTCCTTTCACTCTTTATTGACTTGGCTCTTAGATATCAAATGCATTCGTGTTTCTTTCTCTTCTCCTCCCTCTGTCCTCCTTTGTTCTACGTATTGGGTTCTCCTGTACTGTACCATGCCCGACAGGTCACAGACATATTACATTCCTGTACGTCATCGAGACTAGCCATGTGTGTAAACTTATGTCGTTTCTATATGCAGATTCTGAGATAAGGACGCTGTGTTCAGGTTTGCAGGCATGTTTTATGCCCATGTGAATGTCTGTAATCAAATCAAATCAAATGTATGTATATAGCCCTTCTTACATCAGCTGATATCTCAATGTGCTGTACAGAAACCCAGCCTAAAACCCCGAACAGCAAGCAATGCAGGTGTACAAGCACTGTAATGGCTCTTGTTTAAAATGTTGACCAGTTAAAGAAAGAAACATTTGTTCATATGTGAATATGTATAGGCCTATGTGCTCTGTGTGGTGTTGCTGTGTCTGTGTGTTGTATGTGGTGTAGAAAAGTGAGGAAGCTTGCTGAAAGAGTGCCAACCATAAATAATGTGTCCTGGGCACTCACACTCACTCACCCTCACTCACTCACTCACTCACTCACTCACTCACCTCACTCACTTCACTCACTTCACTCACTCACATCACTCAGTCACTCAGTCACTCACTCGCTCACAAAGAGCAGGCTTTGAATATCGTTACACACAGAGGATCAGAGAAGAACAGGAAAGTAGTGAACTGTTTTTGACGAAATTCAATTCTGCTGTGGTGGATCCTGCTTTTTTCCCCCATACCACTAGTTTACCCATGAGCGGGGGGGTTAGTTTGTGTGTGTGCGCTTGCGTGTGTGTTTGCGTGTGTGTGTTCATTGGTCTTTGAGTGTATGTTCATTTCACTCTACGGTTGGATCTGTACAGAACATTATGAACACCTGTTCTTTCCATAACATAGACTGACCAGGTGAAAGCTAGGATCCCTTCTTCAATCAGTGTAGATGAAGGGGAGAGACGCTGCTGGGTTTTTCACGCTCAACGGTTCCGTGTGTATCAAGAATGATCCACCACCCAAAAAACATCCAGCCAACTTGACAACTGTGGGAAGCATTGGAGTCAACATGGGCAGCATCCCTGTGGAACACTTCAACACCTTGTAGAGTCATGCCCCAAAGAATTGATGCTGTTCTGAGGGCAAAAGGAAGTGGTTGGTGGGGTGTTCTTAATGGAAGTGTTTCTTAATGTTTTGTACACTCAGTTACAGTCGTGGCCAAAAGTTTTGAGAATGACACAAATATTATTTTCACAAAGTCTGCTGCCTCAGTGTCTTTAGATATTTTTGTCAGATGTTACTATGGAGTACTGAAGTATAATTACAAGCATTTCATAAGTGTCAAAGGCTTTATTGACCAATGTCAAGAGGCGGGTGGACAAACAAAACCCCACAAATTCTGACCAACTCCAAGCATTGATTATGCAAGAATGGGCTGCCATCAGTCAGGATGTGGCCCAGAAGTTAATTGGCAGCATGCCAGGGCGGATTGCAGAGGTCTTGAATAAGAAGGGTCAACACTGCAAATATTGACTCTTTGCATCAACTTCATGTAATTGTCAATAAAAGCCTTTGACACTTATGAAATGCTTGTAATTATACTTCAGTACTCCATAGTAACATCTGACAAAAATATCTAAAGACACTGAGGCAGCAGACTTTGTGAAAATAATATTTGTGTCATTCTCAAAACTTTTGGCCACGACTGTACACTGAGTGTACAAAACATTAAGAACACCTTCCATTAAGAACACCCCCCCACCAACCACTTCCCTTTTGCCCTCAGAACAGCATCAATTCTTTGGGGCATRGACTCTACAAGGTGTTGAAAGTGTTCCACAGGGATGCTGGCCCATGTTGACTCCAATGCTTCCCACAGTTGTCAAGTTGGCTGGATGTTTTTTGGGTGGTGGATCATTCTTGATACACACGGRAAACCGTTGAGCGTGAAAAACCCAGCAGCGTCTCCTCCCCTTCATCTACACTGATTGAAGAAGGGATCCTAGCTTTCACCTGGTCAGTCTATGTTATGGAAAGAACAGGTGTTCATAATGTTCTGTACTGATCCCAACCGTAGGGTGAAATGAACATACACTCAAAGACCAATGAACACACACACGCAAACACACACGCAAGCGCACACACACAAACTAACCCCCCCGCTCATGGGTAACACTAGTGGTATGGGGGAAAAAAGCAGGATCCCACCACAGCAGAATTGAATTTCGTCAAAAACAGTTCACTACTTTCCTGTTCTTCTCTGATCCTCTGTGTGTAACGATATTCAAAGCCTGCTCTTTGTGAGCGAGTGAGTGACTGAGTGACTGAGTGACTGAGTGAGTGAGTGAGTGAGTGAGTGAGTGAGTGAGTGAGTGAGTGAGTGAGTGAGTGAGGGTGAGTGAGTGTGTGCCAGGACACATTATTTATGGTTGGCACTCTTTCAGCAAGCTTCCTCACTTTTCTACACCACATACAACACACAGACACAGCAACACACACACAGAGACATAGGCCTATACATATTCACATATGAACAAATGTTTCTTTCTTTAACTGGTCAACATTTTAAACAAAAGCGCATTACAGTGCTTGTACACCTGCATTGCTTGCTGTTCGGGGTTTTAGGCTGGGTTTCTGTACAGCACATTGAGATATCAGCTGATGTAAGAAGGGCTATATACATACATTTGATTTGATTTGATTACAGACATTCACATGGGCATAAAACCATGCCTMGCAAACCTGAACACAGCGTCCTTATCTCAGAATCTGCATATAGAAACGACATAAGTTTACACACATGGCTAGTCTCGATGACGTACAGGAATGTAATATGTCTGTGACCTGTCAGGGCATGGTACAGTACAGGAGAACCCAATACGTAGAAACAAAGGAGGACAGAGGGAGGAGAAGAGAAAGAAACACCGAATGCATTTGATATCTAAGAGCCAAGTCAATAAAGAGTGAAAGGAAGGCAATCACTGTACAGAGGTAATAACTGGACTGT
>NC_036858.1:7867288-7872058 GCF_002910315.2 Salvelinus sp. IW2-2015
TGTCTGTCTGTCTGTCTGTCTGTCTGATCTGTCTGTCTGTCTGTCTGTCTGTCTGTCTGTCGTCTGTCTGTGTCTGTCTTGTCTGTCGTCTGTCTGTCTGTCTGTCTGTCTGTCTGTCTGTCTGTCTGTCTGTCTGTCTGTCTGTCTGTCTGTCTGCTCTGTCTATCTGTCTGTCTGTCTGTCTGTCTGTCTGTCTGTCTGTCTGTCTGTCTGTCTGTCTGTCTGTCTGTCTGTCTGTCTGTCTGTCTTCGTCTGTCTGTCTGTCTGTCTTGTCTGTCCGTCTGTCTGTCTGTCTGTCTGTCTGTCTGTCTGTCCTGTTCTGTCTGTCTGTCTGTCTGTCTGTCTGTCGTCTGTCTGCTGTCTGTCTGTCTGTCTGTCTGTCTGTCTGTCTGTCTGTCGTCTGTCTGTCCTGTCTCTGTCTGGTCTGTCTGGTCTGTCTGTTCTGTCTGTCTGTCCTGTCTGTCCTGTCTGTCTCTGTCTGGTCTGTCTCTGTCTGTCTGTCTGTCTGTCTGTCTGTCTGTTCTGTCTGTCTGTCTGTCTGTCTGCTGTCTGTCTGTCTGTCTGTCTGTCTGTCTGTCTGTCTGTCTGTCTGTCTGTCTGTCTGTCTGTCTGTCTGTCTGTCTGTCTGTGTGGAGAGAGGAAGGTGAAAAGCATGCAGACTCATACATTCCCTCGGTCCTCTGAATAAAGCAAAAATATGCAACAGTATTTGCGGTGGATAAAAGTAGCAGACAAATAACAGGTCTCTTTTTCAGTCAGTTCTTTGGTCTTCTCGTGCTCAACTGGAACCTAACCTCGCTCACATGACACAGAAATAGGTTGAAACAGTAGCACTCTTGTCGCTCAATGTATCCACTCAAGCCAACACTAACCATACAAACATTAGGCTATAGCCATAGTTGAACAGGCAAAACCGTGGAGTTTAACCACACGGTATCCAGGGGGGACGAAAACGGGTGTCAGCGCTACTGTGGGGTTCAAAGGTCATACCCCCTAGACTTGACCGGGCTTGTTGCTAGGCAGCAACATGTTGTTTTATGCGAGGTCTGGGACATTGGGAGTCAGGTCATGTACATGGCTTAGCTTTACAAGAGAACAGGGAGAGATGTCTCACACCCCAGAAGCTTGCAAGCTGCCAAGGCAGAAAAATGAAAAAAACATTTCAGCAAACATAGCTACACCCCTCCCTCACCACAAGAGGCAAGTCAGGCAACAGTTCCCGGAATCTGAGGAGARAGAGAGAGAGGGGAGAGCGGGGGCTATTCCCAATAATACCATTGGGAATATGTATTTACAGTGCATTCGAAAAGTATTCAGACCCCTTGACTTTTTCCACATTTTGTTACATTATAGACTCAATCTACAATTGAATAAATAAAAAAGTCCTCATCAAACTACACAAAACAGGTTTTTAGAAATGTTTGCAAATTTATGAAAAAGAATAAACAGAAATAGGGTATTTACATAACTATTCAGACCCTTTGCTAAGAGACTCGAAATTGAGCTCAGGTGCATCCTGTTTCCATTTATGATCCTTGAGATGTTTCTACAACTTGATTGGAGTCCAGCTGTGGTAAATCCAATTGATTGGACATGATTTGGAAAGGCACACACCTGTCTATATAAGGTCCCACAGTTGACAGTGCATGTCAGAGCRAAAACCAAGCCACGAGGTCGAGGGAATTGTCCATAGAGCTCTGAGACGGATTGTGTCGAGGGACAGATCTGGGGAAGGGTACCAAAACATTTCTGCAGCATTGAAGGTCCCCAAGAACACAGTGGTCTCCATCATTCTTAAATGGAAGAAGTTTGGAACCAACAAGACTCTTCCTGGCCGCCCGGCCAAACTGAGCAATCTGGGGAGAAGGGCCTTGGTCAGAGAGGTGATCAAGAACCCGATGGTCACTCTGACAGAGGTCTACAGTTCCTCTGTGGAGATGGGAGAACCTTATGTGAGCACACCCAGCCTGTCGACCTTAATATGCTCTGTTTGGGCCTGGCCTTGCGCTTTTCAATATTCGTTCTGCCAAACCCATGCGTCGCAGGTCTATAATAAGTCTTTCTAGGTAAAGATCTCACCTTATCTCAGCTCACTGGGTCACCAATCAGCAGCACCAACGCCAGTAGCATACAGCGCTCCAGCAGGCTATATTTCACTGGTCACCAGTCCTCTCAATTTAGTTCCATGCGGTATTCGCCAACCAAGCGGAATGTCTCCAGATGTGTGTGCGATCCTATTCTTCCACAGTTCCTTGCTGTCTGTGCGATACTGGGAACGAATTTGCAAAAAACTGACTAGTCTGTGACGAATTATGTTTGCCTGTGCTCACTAGAGTCTTTAAGCACGTAGAGAGGCACTGTGTCTAGATGATCAGTCAGGATGAATCGATTGTTGTGGCTAGCTCCGTGGTATCGTGTGTTAGGCTCGATTCGGTAGATATAGCTGTGTGTGCTAGTGCTGCAATATGACTACCGCTGTGGTGTGTGTGTTCGATTGTGTCCGATACGGTATTGAGATGTTTGTTGTATAAAGAAGGGTTCCTTTGCACCCAGCTCAGTTAAGTCTGCTAGTCAGTGTGACACTGTTCATCTTGCTGCACATCCTGATCAGCCTACAGATAGAAAGGGTTGTTTGAGGTTTCGGGGGAAAAGAAGGATAGTTATAGTGCCGTGTTTAATTGCTAAATTGTAAATTATTTGCCACTATGGCCTATTTATTGCCTTACCTCCCTTATCTTACCTCATTTGCACACACTGTATAGACTTTTTCTATTGTGTTATTGACTGTATGTGTAACTCTGTTGTTGTTTGTATCGCACTGCTTTGCTTTATCTTGGCCAAGTCGCAGTTGTAAATGAGAACGTTTCTAACTAGCCTATTCTGGTTAATAAGGTGAAATAAAAAAATATTAAAAAGGATATATACAGCTCTCATTTACATAAATTGGCCTCCTTCAATATCCACACAAAACGGGAGGAGAGGAACTAGAATAGACACAATATATGAAGGTGGTGCCTGGCTGGGAACATTGTGGGATTGTTGTATCACTTCTCTGTGTAACTATCTTCAGTCTTTTATTCCTAGTGCTGATTGGTTTATAGGGTCTGGATTGATGGTGCCTGTATGCCCACATTTCCCCATGCTACAAGTACTACAGTATGACACCAGCCAAAGCTTCCTAGGGAGCTGGTGTTGACTAGCCAGTCTCCACTGAGCCAAGACACCATTACAGCACACTGGAGTGCAGTTAGTCTTCGGGCACATTAGTCTTTTTGGGACAGTTTCCTGGACACAGATAAAGCTTAGTTCTGGACTAATAATTCTGTTCATTGGGGAAAAATCGATTGAGCATTAGTCCAGGACTAGGCTTATCTTTGCCCAGGAGACCTTAGTACGTGTGTGTAGGGCCGTGAATCTCCATAAATGGAATTTGGGACCTTGTGTACTTTGACACTTGATTTGGTTTGTGTTGATTTTGAGTGACAATGATTGAGCTAGATCACCCTGTCAGTCCTGTCTATCCTCCATCACTATGTATATGCACCAGTGGAAAAATCCCTCTGTTTTTACATATTGTGTGTGTGAGTTGAGTGTTGAGGCATGCCCTTGGTCTCCCATAAGACTCATAGGGAGTTTGGCTAGCTATGGTCTTGTGAGTGGGTGGACAAGCAGTAAGGGCCTACCGTGATCACGTAGACAAAGAAGGAGCACATGCATCAATGCACTATTATTGCGACATGATGTTATTGGTCCAAAATAGAAGTATTTTTAAACTATGGCTTGCTCGTATTTCCTATGAGGATAACTTATTGGTTAAGTAATTATAGTGGTGGGGTTTTGTTTGTAATCTCAGGGTTTAAATAGGGCTAGACAGGCCTAGGACTAGCTTTAGTTCTGTATACACTGCATTTGTAAAGTATTCAGACCCCTTGACTTTTTCCACATTTTGTTACATTACAGCCTTAATCTAAAATTGATTAAATAGTTTTTTCCCCCTTATCAATCTACACACAATACCCATAATGACAAAGCAAAACGTTTTTTTTAAAGACATTTTTGTAATAACAAAATAAATAATACATTTCCATAGTATTCAGACCATGTACTCAGTACTTTGTTGAAGCACTTTGGTAGCTATTACAGCCTCGGGTCTTCTTGGGTATGACGCTACAAGCTTGGCACACCTGTATTTGGGGAGTTTCTCCCATTCTTCTCTGCAATCCTCTCAACCTCTGTCAGGTTGGTTGGGGAGCTATTTTCAGGTCTCTCCAGAGATGTTTGATCAGGTTCAAGTCCGGGCTCTGGCTGGGCCACTCAAGGACATTCAGAGACTTCCTGAAGCCACTCCTGCGTTGTCTTGGCTGTGTGCTTAGTGGCATTGTCCTTTTGGAAGGTGAACCTTCGCCCCAGTCTGAGGTCCTGGGTGCTCTGGAGCAGGTTTTCATCAAGGATCTCTCTGTACTTTGCAGAGTTCATCTTTCCCTCAATCCTGACTAGTCTCCCAGTCGCTGCCGCTGAAAAACATACCCACAGCATGATGCTGCCACCACCATGCTTCACCGTAGGGATGGTACCAGGTTTCCTCCAGACATGATGCCTGGCATTCAGGTCTCAAGAGTTCAATCTTGGTTTCATGGTCTGAGATTCTTTAGGTGGCTTTTGGCAAACTCCAAGCGGGCTGTCATGTGCCTTTTACTGAGGAGTGGCTTCCGTCTGGCCACTCTACCATAAAGGCCTGATCGGTGGAGTGCTGCAGGTTCTCTCTTGGAA
>NC_036858.1:7873765-7900947 GCF_002910315.2 Salvelinus sp. IW2-2015
ACTCCTGCGTTGTCTTGGCTGTGTGCTTAGTGGCATTGTCCTTTTGGAAGGTGAACCTTCGCCCCAGTCTGAGGTCCTGGGTGCTCTGGAGCAGGTTTTCTATCAAGGATCTCTCTGTACTTTGCAGAGTTCATCTTTCCCTCAATCCTGACTAGTCTCCCAGTCGCTGCCGCTGAAAAACATACCCACAGCATGATGCTGCCACCACCATGCTTCACCGTAGGGATGGTACCAGGTTTCCTCCAGACATGATGCCTGGCATTCAGGTCTCAAGAGTTCAATCTTGGTTTCATGGTCTGAGATTCTTTAGGTGGCTTTGGCAAACTCCAAGCGGGCTGTCATGTGCCTTTTACTGAGGAGTGGCTTCCGTCTGGCCACTCTACCATAAAGGCCTGATCGGTGGAGTGCTGCAGGTTCTCTCTGGAAGGTTCTCCCATCTCCACAGAGGAACTGTAGACCTCTGTCAGAGTGACCATCGGGTTCTTGATCACCTCTCTGACCAAGGCCCTTCTCCCCAGATTGCTCAGTTTGGCCGGGCGGCCAGGAAGAGTCTTGTTGGTTCCAAACTTCTTCCATTTAAGAATGATGGAGACCACTGTGTTCTTGGGGACCTTCAATGCTGCAGAAATGTTTTGGTACCCTTCCCCAGATCTGTCCCTCGACACAATCCGTCTCAGAGCTCTATGGACAATTCCCTCGACCTCGTGGCTTGGTTTTCGCTCTGACATGCACTGTCAACTGTGGGACCTTATATAGACAGGTGTGTGCCTTTCCAAATCATGTCCAATCAATTGGATTTACCACAGCTGGACTCCAATCAAGTTGTAGAAACATCTCAAGGATCATAAATGGAAACAGGATGCACCTGAGCTCAATTTCGAGTCTCTTAGCAAAGGGTCTGAATAGTTATGTAAAAACCCTATTTCTGTTTATTCTTTTTCATAAATTTGCAAACATTTCTAAAAACCTGTTTTGTGTAGTTTGTGAGGACTTTTTTATTTATTCAATTGTAGATTGAGTCTATAATGTAACAAAATGTGGAAAAAGTCAAGGGGTCTGAATACTTTTCGAATGCACTGTAAATACATATTCCCAATGGTATTATTGGGAATAGCCCCCGCTCTCCCCTCTCTCTTCTTCTCCTCAGATTCCGGGGAACTGTTGCCTGACTTGCCTCTTGTGGTGAGGGAGGGGTGTAGCTATGTTTGCTGAAATGTTTTTTTCATTTTTCTGCCTTGGCAGCTTGCAAGCTTCTGGGGTGTGAGACATCTCTCCCTGTTCTCTTGTAAAGCTAAGCCATGTACATGACCTGACTCCCAATGTCCCAGACCTCGCATAAAACAACATGTTGCTGCCTAGCAACAAGCCCGGTCAAGTCTAGGGGGTATGACCTTTGAACCCCACAGTAGCGCTGACACCCGTTTTCGTCCCCCTGGATACCGTGTGTTAAACTCCACGGTTTTGCCTGTTCAACTATGGCTATAGCCTAATGTTTGTATGGTTAGTGTTGGCTTGAGTGGATACATTGAGCGACAAGAGTGCTACTGTTTCAACCTATTTCTGTGTCATGTGAGCGAGGTTAGGTTCCAGTTGAGCACGAGAAGACCAAAGAACTGACTGAAAAGAGACCTGTTTATAGGCTTCAGGACAAGTCTCTGAATGTCCTTGAGTGGCCCAGCCAGAGCCCGGACTTGAACCTGATCAAACATCTCTGGAGAGACCTGAAAATAGCTCCCCAACCAACCTGACAGAGGTTGAGAGGATTGCAGAGAAGAATGGGAGAAACTCCCCAAATACAGGTGTGCCAAGCTTGTAGCGTCATACCCAAGAAGACCCGAGGCTGTAATAGCTACCAAAGGTGCTTCAACAAAGTACTGAGTACATGGTCTGAATACTATGGAAATGTATTATTTATGTTTGTTATTACAAAAATGTCTTTCAAAAAAAACGTTTTTGCTTTGTCATTATGGGGTATTGTGTGTAGATTGATAAGGGGGAAAAAACTATTTAATCAATTTTAGATTAAGGCTGTAATGTAACAAAATGTGGAAAAAGTCAAGGGGTCTGAATACTTTACAAATGCAGTGTATACAGAACTAAAGCTAGTCCTAGGCCTRGTCTAGCCCTATTTAAACCCTGAGATTACAAACAAAACCCCACCACTATAATTACTTAACCAATAAGTTATCCTCATAGGAAATACGAGCAAGCCATAGTTTAAAAATACTTCTATTTTGGACCAATAACATCATGTCGCAATAAAGTGCATTGATGCATGCCTTTCCTGTTCGTGATCACGGTAGGCCCTTACTGCTTGTCCACCCACTCACAAGACCATAGCTAGCCAAACTCCCTATGAGTCTTATGGGGAGACCAAGGGCATGGCCTCAACACTCAACTCACACACACAATATGTAAAAACAGAGGGATTTTTCCACTGGTGCATATACATAGTGATGGAGGATAGACAGGACTGACAGGTGATCTAGCTCAATCATTGTCACTCAAAATCAACACAAACCAAATCAAGTGTCAAAGTACACAAGGTCCCAAATTCCATTTATGGAGATTCACGGCCCTACACACAACGTACTAAGGTCTCCTGGGCAAAGAATAAGCCTAGTCCTGGACTAATGCTCAATCGATTTTTCCCCAATGAACAGGATTATTAGTCCAGAACTAAGCTTTATCTGTGTCCAGGAAACTGTCCCAAAAAGACTAATGTGCCCGAAGACTAACTGCACTCCAGTGTGCTGTAATGGTGTCTTGGCTCAGTGGAGACTGGCTTAGTCAACACCAGCTCCCTAGGAAGCTTTGGCCTGGTGTCTATACTGTAGTACTGTAGCATGGGGAAATGTGGGCATACAGGCACCATCAATCCAGACCCTATAAACCAATCAGCACTAGGAATAAAAGACTGAAGATAGTTACACAGGAGAAGTGATACAACAATCCCACAATGTTCCCAGCCAGGCACCACCTTCATATATTGTGTCTATTCTAGTTCCTCTCCTCCCGTTTTGTGTGGATATTGAAGGAGGCCATTTTATGGTAAATGAGAGCTGTATATATCCTTTTTAATATTTTTTTATTTCACCTTATTTAACCAGATAGGCTAGTTGAGAACGTTCTCATTTACAACTGCGACTTGGCCAAGATAAAGCAAAGCAGTGCGATACAAACAACAACAGAGTTACACATACAGTCAATAACACAATAGAAAAAGTCTATATACAGTGTGTGCAAATGAGGTAAGATAAGGGAGGTAAGGCAATAAATAGGCCATAGTGGCAAAATAATTACAATTTAGCAATTAAACACTGGAGTGATAGATGTGCAGAAGATGAATGTGCATGTAGAGATACTGGGGTGCAAAGGAGCATTTTTTAAAAATTAAATACAGTGTTGAGTTAGTTGGATGGGCTATTTACAGATGGGTTATGTACGTGCTATGGGTGGGTGCTGCTATGGTGACCAGTGAGCTGAGATAAGGTGGAGCTTTACCTAGGAAAGACTTATATATGACCTGGAGCCAGTGGGTTTGGCAACGAATATGAAGCGAAGGCCAGCCAAAGAGAGCATAAAGGTCGCAGTGGTGGGTAGTATATGGGGCTTTGGTGACAAAACGGATGGCACTGTGATAGACTGCATCCAATTTGCTGAGTAGAGTGTAGGAGGCTATTTTGTAAATGACGAAGTCAAGGATCGGCAGGATAGTCAGTTTTACGAGGGTATGTTTGGCAGCATGAGTGAAGGATGCTTTGTTGCGAAATAGGAAGCCAATTCTAGATTTAATTTTGGACTGGAGATGCTTAATGTGAGTCTGGAAGGTTAACAGTTTAACCASACACTTCGAAGTCAGAACCGTCCAGAGTWGTGATGCTRGACGGGCGGGCRGGTGYKGGYAGCGATCGGTTGAAGAGCATGCATTTAGTTTTACTTGCAATTAAGAGCAGTTGGAGGCCACGGAAGGAGAGTTGTATGGCATTGAAGCTCGTCTGGAGTTTAGTTAACACAGTGCCCAAAGAAGGGCCAGAAGTATACAGAATGGTGTCGTCTGCGTAGAGGTGGATCAGAGAATCACCAGCAGCAAGAGCGACATCATTGATGTATACAGAGAAAAGAGTCGGCCCAAGAATTGAACCCTGTGGCACCCCCATAGAGACTGCCAGAGGTCTGGACAACAGGCMCTCCAATTTGACACACTGAACTCTGTCTGAGAAGTAGTTGGTGAATCGGTGAGGCAGTCATTTGAGAAACCAAGGCTGTTGAGTCTGCCCGATAAGAATGTGGTAATTGACAGAGTCGAAAGCCTTGGCCAGGTCTATGAATACAGCTGCACAGTATTGTATTTTATCGATGGAGGTTATGATATATTTTAGGACCTTGAGCGTGGCTGACGTGCACCCATGACCAGCTTGGAAACCAGATTGCATAGCGAAGAAGGTACGGTGGGATTCGAAATGGTCGGTGATCTGTTTGTTAACTTGGCTTTCGAAGACCTGCCTCAGGTGGAAGAGACGTTCACCCGTCGCTCCACCCTCGAGCGGGTCGTCGAAGACGGCCCGGAAGCGGCGGGTGCAATCCTCGAAGTGGTCCAGCGCCGCATCTCCTTCTCCCCACACAGCGTTGGCCCACTCCAGAGCTTTCCCCGAGAGGCACGAGACGAGGGCTGACACCCTCTCACGGCCCGAGGGAGCCGGGTGAACGGTCGCCAGGTATAAATCCAGCTGCAACAGGAAACCCTGGCAGCGTGCAGCCGTCCCATCGTAATCCCTGGGAAGTGCGAGACGAATCCCACTGGAACCGTGTGCGGAGGGCGTGAGTAGTGGAGATCCCTGTTGTGCGGGTGGGGGCGCTGGAGGGACTCTCTGTCTCTCCCAGCGGTCCATCGTCTGGACGACGCGATCCATGGCGGCGCCGAGATGGTGAAGCATCGCCGCGTGCTCCTGGACGCGCTCCTCGACTCCAGGGGTACTTGCTCCTGCTGACTCCATAATTCGGAGGGTGTGGAATTCTGTAAAGGAGTGCGTAACTGGCTGCAAGGAAGTCAGGCGCAGAAGAGCAGAAATGGGTAGCAAACGGAGCCCTTTATTGAGGCGAACAAAACACGGCACTCMAAAAAGTAAACACACATGGGTTACAATATCCCGGCACAAACCAGYCTGGAGTACACATACATTTACATATAACAATTCCACACACAGACATGGGGGCAAACAGAGGGTTATATGCAAGACGAGTAATGAGGAAATGCAAACCAGGTGTGCGGGAAAACAAGACAAAACAAATGGAAAATGAAAGGTAGACCGGTGACGTCGACCGCCGAACGCCGCCCGAACAAGGAGAGGGAAGTCGTGACAGTAGGATAGATATTGGTCTGTAGCAGTTTGGGTCTAGAGTGTCTCCCCCTTTGAAGAGGGGGATGACCACGGCGGCTTTCCAATCTTTGGGGATCTCAGACGATATGAAAGAGAGGGGTTGCAACAATTTCGGTGGATCATTTTAGAAAGAGAGATTGTCTAGCCCTGCTGATTTGTAGGAGTCCAGATTTTGCAGCTCTTTCAGAACATCAGCTATCTGGATTTTGGTGAAGGAGAAATGGGGGAGGTTTGGGCAAGTTGCTGTGGGGGGTCCAGGGCTGTTGACCGGGGGTAGGGGTGGCCAGGTGGAAAGCATGGACAGCCGTAGAAAAATGCTTATTGAAATTCYCAATTATTGTGGATTTATCGGTGGTGATTGTGTTTCCTAGCCTCAATGCAGTGGGCAGCTGGGAGGAGGTGCTCTTATTCTCCATGGACTTTACAGTGTCCCAGAACTTTTTGGAGTTTGTGCTACAGGATGCAAATTTCTGTTTGAAAAAGCTAGCCKTTGATTTCCTAACTGCCTGTGTATATTGGTTCCTAACTTCCCTGAAAAGTTGCATATCGCAGGGGCTATTCAATGCTAATGCAGTACGCCACAGGATGTTTTTGTGCTGGTCAAGGGTAGTCAGGTCTGGAGTGAACCACGGGCTATATCTGTTCCTGGTTCTAAATGTTTTGAATGGGGCATGCTTATTTAAGATGGCGAGGAAAGCACTTTTAAAGAATAACCAGGGATCTTCTACTGACGGAATGAGGTCAATATCCTTCCAGGATACCCGGGCCAGGTCGATTAGAAAGGCCTGCTCGCTGAAGTGTTTTAGGTAGCGTTTGAGTGATGAGGGGTGGTCGTTTGACCGCAGACCCATTACGGATGCAAGCAATGAGGCAGTGATCGCTGAGATCCTGGTTGAAGACAGCAGAGGTRTATTTGGAGGGCAGGTTGTTTAGGATGATATCTATGAGGGTGCCCGTGTTTACGGATTTGGGGTTGTACCTGGTAGGTTCATTGATAATTTATGTGAGATAGAGGGCATCAAGCTTAGATTGTAGGATGGCCGGGGTGTTAAACATGTCCCAGTGTAGGTAACCTAACAGCACGAGCTCTGAAGATAGATGGGGGGCAGTCAATTCACATATGGTGTCCAGAGCACAGCTGGGGGCAGAAGGTGGTCTATAGCAAGCGGCAAAGGTGAGACACTTGTTTCTGGAAAGGTGGATTTTTAAAAGTAGAAGCTCAAATTGTTTGGGCACAGACCTGGATATTAAGACATAACTCTGCAGGCTATCTCTGCAGTAGATTGCAACTCCGCTACCTTTGGCAGTTCTATCTTGTCGGAAAATGTTATAGTCAGGGATGGAAATTTCAGGGTTTTTGGTGGCCTTCCTAAGCCAGGATTCAGACACGACGCGGACATCCGGGTTGGCAGAGTGTGCTAAAGCAGTGAATAAAACAAACTTAGGGAGAAGGCTTCTAATGTTAACATGCATGAAACCAAGGCTTTTACGGTTACAGAAGTCAAGAAATGAGAGCGCCTGGGGAATGAGAGTGGAGTTAGGCACAGCAGGGCCTGGATTAACCTCTATATCACCAGAGGAGCAGAGGAGAAGTAGGATAAGGATACGGCTAAAGGCTATAAGAACTGGTCGTCTAGTACGTTCGGAACAGAGAGTAAAAAGAGCAGGTTTCAGGATGCGTTAGAATAGATTCAATGCATAATGTACAGACAAAGGTATGGTAGGATGTGAGTACAGTGGAGGTAAACCTAGGCATTGAGTGACGATGAGAGAGGTATTGTCTCTAGAGACATCAATTAAACCAGGTGAGGTCACCGCATGTGTGGGAGGTGGGACAAGAGGATTAGCTGAGGCATATTGAGCAGGGCTGGAGGCTCTACAGTCAAATACAATAATCACTAACCAAAACAGCAATGGACAAGGAATATTGACATTAGGGAGAGGCATGCGTAGCCGAGAGATCATAGGTTCCAGTGAGTAGCTGGGTGGGCTGGAGACACGGCGATTCAGACAGCTAGTGGGCCAGGGCTAGCAGGCTAGCAGAAGGGGCTTAGAGGGACGTCGCGACGGAAGAAGTCTGTTGTAGCCCCCCCGTGCGGTTACGTCGGCAGACCAGTCGTGATGGATCAGCAGGGGTCCGTGTAGTAGAAGGGTCCAGGCCAATTGGCAAAATAGGTATAGTAGCCTAACAAATTGGCTGATAGACCTCTTCAGCTAACAGTCCGGTATGCTCCAGACAGCTAGCGGGCCACGGCTAGCAGGCTAGCAGATTGGCATTCAGGGGACGTCGCGACGGAGGAGCCTGTTGAAAACCCCCCTCAGGCGGATGACGTCGGTAGTCCAGTCGTGATGGATCGGCGGGGCTCCGTATCGGCAATAAAAGGGGTCCAGGCCAATTGTCAAAATAGGTATTGCAGCCCAAGGAGTGGCTGATGGACCTCTTCAGCTAGCCGGGAGATGGGCCTAGCATAGGCTAACTCCAGGTTAATTGGTGCTTGCTTCGGGACAGAGACGTTAGCCAGGAGAAGCCAATCGGATAGCAGCTAGCTAGCTGCCATGATCCAGATGAAGAGGTTCAGAGCTTGCGGTAGGAATCCGGGGATATGGAGAAGAATAAGTCCGATAAGCTCCGGGTTGAATCACGCTGTGCAGACTGCAGGAGTTGTCTGGGCTAAAGGTTAGCTGATGACCGCTAGCAGTGGCTAGCTGACTACTAGCTAGGTGGCCTTCCTTAGCCAGGATTCAGACACGACGCAGACATCCGGGTTGGCAGAGTGTGCTAAAGCAGTGGATAAAACAAACTTAGGAAGGAGGCTTCTAATGTTAAGAAGGAGTGAGTGAGTGAGTGAGTGAGTGAGTGAGTGAGTGAGTGAGTGAGTGAGTGAGTGAGTGAGTGAGTGAGTGAGTGTGTGAGTGAGTGTGAGTGTGTGTGTGTGTGTGTCAACCTGTCTGCCAGGCACTCTAATGGATCTATTAGATCGGCTATTCCCACCCAGGGGTACGCGTAATGCCGTCGGCGGTACGCCAAATAAAAATGTGATTCACATTTTCAAACAGTTCATTTAGATTTTCCAACGGGGCTATACATTTGGGTGATGTTTTTTTTTCTCACCTGAGTAGCCTCGTTTCACTGACAAAAATAAAATTAAACCAGCAATTGTTCAGTGAAATAACAACACAATGTCAAATACAGGTAGCCTAGTCAAATAATTAACATTCAATCACATTAACCGTTACTCTCTCATGGGTGAAACCTACACTCTTGCACAGACATTTAGAAACCAAATATGCCAATTTGAAAAATAAGCCACAGGAGTTTTTTGAGCGAGAATGAAGACGACTTTCGATACCATTAATAAGAAGGGGCTAGAAACGTCTTATATGGTGAGTGGCTAGGACAGGCAAGCCCCATACTATTGTGGAGGACTTAATTCTTCCTGCTGCCGCAGATATGGCTGGGACAATGCTGGGGGAAAAGGCCAAAAAAACTATATAGACAATGCCTTCATCAAACAACACTGTTTTACGACACATCAGTGACATGGCAGGAGATGTTTTGAAACAATTACTGCTTCGCATACAAGCCAGTGAATTCTATGCGTTACAGCTGGATGAGTCAACAGACGTGGCGGGCCTGGCACAGCTCCTGGTATATGTCCGTTACGTTTATGGGGGGTCAATTAAGGAAGACATCCTCTTCTGCAAACCACTGGAAACCAGGACAACAGGAGAGGATATTTTACTGGACAGCTTTGTGACATCAAATGGACTTTGGTGGTCAAGATGTGTTGGTATCTGTACTGATAGCGCAAAAGCCATGACAGGAAGACATAGTGGCGTGGTAACGCGTGTGCAAGCAGTTGCTCCCGATGCCACTTGGGTACACTGCMGCATCCACCGAGAGGCTCTTGCTGCCAAGGGAATGCCTGACAGCTTGAAAGACGTTTTGGACACTACAGTGGAAATTGTTAACTTTGTTAAAGCAAGGCCCCTGAACTCTTGTGTATTTTCTGCAATGATATGGGCAGCGACCATGTAACGCTTTACAACATACAGAAGTGCGATGGTAATCAAGGGGCAAAGTATTGACACGTTTTTTTTTAAATTGAGAGACAAGCTTAAAGTTTTCTTTACTGACCATCATTTTCACTTGTCTGACCGCTTGCATGATGACAAGTTTCTCACACGACTGGGACATCTGGGTGATGTTTTTATCTTGCCTGAATGATCTGAATCTAGGATTACAGGGACTCGCACAACTATATTCAATGTGAAGGACAACATTGAGGCTATGATTAAGAAGTTGGAGCTCTTCTCTGTCTGCATTAACAAGGACAACACACAGGTCTTTCCATCATTGTATGATTTTTTGTGTGCAAATGAACTCAAGCTTACAGACAATGTCAAATGTGATATAGCGAAGCACCTGAGTGAGCTGGGTGCGCAATCACGCAGGTACTTTCCCGAAATGAACGACACAAACAACTGGATTCGTTATCCCTGTCATGCCCTGCCTCCAGTCCACTTACCAATATCTGAACAAGAGAGCCTTATCGAAATTTCAACAAGCTGTTCTGTGAAAATGTCATTTAATCAGAAGCCACTGCCAGATKTATGGATAGGGCTGCGCTCAGAGTAACCAATCTTGGCAAATCGCGCTGTTAAGACACTGATGCCCTTTGCAACCACATACCTACGTGTATGTGAGAGTGGATTCTCGGCCCTCACTAGCATGACAACTAAATACAGGCACAGACTGTGTTTGGAAAATCATTTAAGACTGAGACTCTCTCCAATACAACCCAACATTGCAGAGTTATGTGCATCCTTTCTAGCACCCCCTTCTCATTAACCTGTGGTGAGTCACAATTTTTGATGAACAAATAAGGTTTTATATGTAAGATGGCCCAAATAATGAGCAAAATGATTGATTATTATTATATTATTATTTGTGCCCTGGTCCTATAAGAGCTCTTTGTCACTTCCCACGAGCCGGGTTGTGACAAAAACTCACACTCATTCTTATGTTTAATATATGTATCGTATAGTGTGTGTGTGGCAGGCTTRCAATGATGGCAAAAAACAACATTTGAGAGTGCGCTGACCCTGGTGCTAGAGGGGGTACGCTGCTGGAGGTTGAATGTTTGAAGGGGTACGGGACTATAAAACGTTTGGGAACCATTGTAAGATGATAGCATGGGGACATGAAGATGGAAGGGACGAGAGGGTGTGTGTGTGTGTGTGTGTGTGTGTGCAGGCATGCGAGAGAGAGAGCATCATGGGAGCTAGCGTGTCACAGAATAGTCCTAGCCAGCCAGACTGAGGTAGGGAGTTCCCAGCAGGTTAATGTTTACACTGGGACTGACTGGGGGAAGGTGGGGTGAGGGAGGGGGGTTACTGTGAGTCATAAGGTTCCTGACTGTCATTAACATGTTACCGAAACTCACCCTGACACCCGAGCATGACTGTGACACTATCCAGAGTCACACACACTCACCTAACAGAGTTAATCCTGAAACGCACATAAATACAAGGTTGACTGTACTTTTGAYTAAACACACACAGGCAAACATGTTGTAGACATCTAAACGTTCAACATAGAAGTTCGGCTACTGTACAAGGAGAGCCATCCATTATTATGGAACATTCTTCACAGACTCTATACAGTCCAAACACAATGCCAAAATATATATGCCACTATGATGGTGGTCAAGTGCATTAGAGAAGTCTGTTATTCTAGCTATATGGAGATATCGGTTCATATTGTTCTTGCCTTAGGAAGCAGATGTCAGAATCTTTCAACACGATGGATGTAGACATAACCATTGGACATTCAGCAAGTGGAATCTCAGGAATTAATTATTTCTTGCACTTGCACGCTCGCAGGAAATACTAAACCCCTAAGGTGGAGCAGAGTAGAGTTTCTGGGTTTGCCCTCTGGGCTTGCATGGTAGGCAAATAGCCCATCAGTCAGTATGCGAGTCCTGCCGGACCACAGAGCTGCTAAAAGACATTTTTATTTAGTCTGCTCCCCACACTTCTCTTTCCTTATTATGTAGAATCACTTAAAAAGTCTTAGGGTACGTCCCAAAACGGCACCCYTTTTTTCTATATAGTGCACTACTTTTGACTAGAGCTCTATGGAGACCTATGAGCCCTGGTCAAAAGTAGTGCACTATATAGGGAATATATGGTGCCATTTTGGGACGCAGMCTTAGAGGAAAAAACGTCAGAGAAGGAGTTTGGCGTCTTGATTAAAGGACTACTTTTTTTTGGAGTGCATTCAGAAATGCCTCGCTTTTCCTTTTTGGAGTTTCAAGTTCCATCTGTTATCTTTAGCAAGCATTTATTCAAATACTTAATCATAATAATAACAGTATTAATCGTTGACGTCAATAAGAATTACATTTAAATGTAATTGGGGCAAATTATACTGGGTGTCGAAAGTGGAGACTACTGAATACACAGTTTTTGACTGACTTGGGAAAACAACGTAAAAACACTGGAAAGCAACTTTTCCCAGAAATCTATTTGCTTGCTCAATTGCAAAGCATCTATTTTCCTTCAATATAGTATGCCAGTCTCTAATAATTGATAACACAGTGACTGAGTCCATTGATGATCACTGAACCATAGAACGATTACCTAAATATAGTAACCTGTAGTGTTTAGTGGAATAATTACCACTGGTATTAATAGGGTGGGGCCAGAGAGGGAAAAAAAACWATGAGACCAGGAAGTATAACGTTAAGCAATGTTTTGCCATGTCACAATGATACATGGAAACACATACTGTACCACCTATGCAAACCTACTAGCACAAACATACTGTATCACAAACATGACACACTTGCCTAACCACACAACCGTCTGACAAAGCCAAAGTCAAATCTTTTCAATCAATAACATTCACCACAGTGTTTCAAAGCTGATATTGTGCACCAAGGCAATGAATAGTCTGGACACCATCTGATTCAACGTGTTCCTCTTTCCATACTGATGTAATACAGTACATACGCTCCTGATGATGTGAATTAAAATGCAACCCAATCTGGCTGGTGTCCCCAGTCCACTTCCTGTTTGGTCATTGATCTATGCTTATCTGCTCTTCCTCTGAAGCCCAGATGAGCCCCAGTTACATAGCTACCCAGAGACAGTCTGGATATTACAAGATGGAGCCGTACTGGATGGCCACCGTTYTGCATGCTCTGACCCAACTTTGCTATTTTGTGATTCTTTTGTCGTTTATTTTGACTTTTTTTCACAAAATGTATCAGCTATTATTTCTTACAACCGACAAGAACTCCAGAACATCAGATCGGCAGGTACTTACCTCAATTCCGTTTTCTACTTCGACTCATCTGCCCTGGGCTCTCTGTAATTCCAACCCAATTCAAGTCATGCTAACCAAGAGGAAACGCCGGCATCACAGATGCAATAGAGGGGGGATCCTGGTGAGATGAAGGCAAAGGGAAAACCAGTCACCTCCTCCCTCCATTCTATTGGCCAATGTACAGTCACTTGATAATAAGATGGATGACCTCTGATCGTGGATTCGCTACCAACGGGACTCTCAGAATTGCAATATTCTTTGCTTTTCAGGAACATTGCTCTCAGACAAGATACCCCCCACGGCTATCCAACTCGATGGATTCTCCATTCACCAGGYGGACAGGACAGTGGAGTCTGGGAAATCRATGGGGGGAGGGGTTTGCCTCTTCATCAACACCAACTGGTGTGCTAACTCCAGCGCGGKGGAAGTGTCGACCCACTGTTCACCCGTCTTGGAATACCTGATGGTCAAATGCCGACCCTTCTACCCTTCTGCTGTATACATTCCACCAGCTGGTGCTTAACGAACTGTACAAGGCTATAAACATGCAGGAAATCCTACACCAAGAGGCTGTCTTTCTGTTTACTGGCGATTTTAATTCGGCGTCACTAAGACACATGATGCCCAACTTCCATCAACACGTCTCCAACGCCACTAGGAGCGGTAAAGTCCGAGACCACTGATATTCTACCCACAAGCAAGCATACAAGGCCCTCAGATCATGATTCCGTACTCTTGCTGATTCCATACTCTTGCTTCCTGTTTACAAGCAGAAGCTGAAACAGGAAGTACCCGCGTTGAGAAATGGCCACCAGAATCAAAGAGTAGGCTTCAGGACTGCTTTGCTAGCGCTGATTGGACTATGTTTCGAGACTCTGCCGATAACATCGACGAGCTAACCACCTCCGTCAACGGCTTCRTTAGAAAATACATCGACGATGTTGCACCCATGGGGTGGGTTCGCTGCTTCCCCAATCAAAAGCCTGGGTTAACACCGAGGTCGGCGCTAAACTAAAGAGCAGGGCTACCGCACACAGAGCTATCGCAGACAACCCTGATGCTACGGTCAAATACAGGAATAAGTACAAGAAGGCCCGTTATGACCTCTGCAGAGTCATCAAACGAGAAAAAGGACAATATAGAAATAAGGTGGAATCCTTTTACACAGGCTCCAACACCTGTCGCATGTGGCAACATGCAACATCTATTACAGATTACAAAGGAAGACCCAACCGTGATCTGCCCAAATATGCCTCTCTACCAGACAAACTCAATGCATTTTATGCACGCTTTGATAATCACAACAACGTTGATCTCGCTCCCTGAGGCCGACATGAGAAGGGTCTTCAATCAGGTCGACACTCGCAGGGCCACGGGCCCCGACGGTATTCCAGGGCGCATTCTCAGAGCATGCGTAAAACAGCTGGCAGGCATATTCAGTCATTTTCATCCTCTCCTTGTCCCAGTCTGTAATCCCCACGTTTTAAGATGACCACCATCATCCCTGTTCCTAAGAACTCTAAGGTTTCATGTCACAATGACCACCACCCTGTAGCACTCACTTCTATAATCATGAAGTGCTTTGAGAGGCTGGTTACGGCACACATCAACTCTACCATCCCAGACACCCTAGACCACATATGTCAGAGTCAAGGCCCGCGGGCCACATCCGGCCCGCGAGAAGGTTTTTTACGGCCCCTGGGATGATCTTGATTTATTATTAGAACCGGCCCGCAGACCGCAGCAAGCCGGCAGCCCGCAGATCTTTTACACGCACCAATACTACATTTCCCACAATGCAATCACCGCCAGTTCAAGGCATTTCTGACGGAGTTAGAAACGGAGCATGGTGATTTGCCTTATCACACAGAGGTGCGATGGCTAAGCCAGGGAAAGGTGCTTCAAAGATGTTTCGAGCTTCGTGAGGAGATTTGTCTGTTCTTGGACAGCAAAGGGAAAGACACAACACAACCTCCGAGACGAAATGTTTCTGTGTGAAATGGCTTTTCTGTGTGACATTACGAGTCATCTGAATGCAATGAACTTGCAGCTGCAGGGTCGGGATCATGTCATCTCTGATATGTACAGTACAGTGAAGGCATTTAAAACCAAACTGACTCTGTGGGAGACGCAGATGCGGAAAGAAAATTTGAGCCACTTTCCCAGCTGCCAGACCATGAAAGAGAAGCTCTCTACCAGTGCGTTCCCGAGCGCACATGTGGCTGATAAAATAGGTATGCTTGCCGCTGACTTCGACGCCGATTTGCTGACTTTGAAGCACAAAAAAGCAGTTGGAACTGCTCGGTAACCCATTTGCTGTTGACGTGGAAAGCTCACCACCAAACCTCCAAATGGAGTTGATTGACCTCCAATGCAATGATGCACTGAGGGCAAAATATGCGGCAGTGGGTGCTGCGGAGTTCGCCCGTTTCCTCCCCGACACAATGCCCCAGCTCGCATCCAGGCTGCTCAAACGTTGTCTATGTTTGGCAGCACATACCTGGGTGAACAACTGTTTTCTTTGATGAACCTGAACAAAACATCACACAGAAGTCGACTTACTGCTGAACACCTCCACTCAATTCTGAGGATTTCCTCAGCTCAGAGCCTTACCCCGAACATTGATGAACTTGTGGAAAAGATGGGACACCACCAAGTTTCACCCTCAACCTCAAACAAGTGAACATTACTGTGCAATCACATATTAGAGTTTTTACTCAGTTCAAGTTTAAAAGTTAAAGTTTAATATTTGTTTTCACTGCATGTTACTTCTCCTTAAACAAAGTGTTGTTTTGATTAATAGATTTTTGCACTTTATTTTATTGTATTTCAATCCAATTATATTTTAAAAATATTTCAGTTGAGTGGATGATAGAAAATTGCTATTATTGTTTTTTTCTTTGAAGTAAATTTAGCCCACTTTTGCTAAAATAGAAAATATAGGCTACTGATGGTGCCTTGAATACCGGTTTCTTTCATTTAATGTTCATGTTATGGGGATTTTTATATAAAGGAAATTGTCTTTTGTGTCTGTTGAAAATTAAAGATTACTGACAGAGCCATAAGAAAATATTGCTTTATTTATCTGATCATATTGGAATATATTTGTTAGGTTTTCAGTAGAGTTCAATTAGGTTCACTAGACTATATGCGTCATTTAAAATTTTTTCAATGAACATTCGAACAGTCCGGCCCTCGGCTTGTAGCTAAATTTTTTATTTGGCCCTCCGTCCATTTGACTTTGACACCCCTGCCCTAGACCCACTCCAATTTGAATACCGCTCCGACAGACCCATGGATGACGCAATCTGAAATTGCTCTCCACACTGCCCTCACCCACAGAGATAAGAGGAATATCTATGTGAGAGTGCCGTTCATTGACTACAGCAAGAGCTACCGGTGCATCAAGTCTGACACCAACGGGCTCTTGAACAGCTTCTATCCCCAAGCAATAAGACTGATAAATAGCTAACAAAATAGCTACATGGACTATCTGAGTTAACCTTGTATCTTTATTGACTTATTATTTGTAGTCTCTATGCACACTCACAGCACCCTACACACACACTCCATCATCTGCTCACATAATATGCACATACATATATACTGACTCTACACACATGCAAACCCACTCACTGTTTATCTTATATCCTGTTGCCTAGTCACCTTACCCCTATACATAGCTACCTCCGTCACTCCAGTATCCCTGCACATTGTAAACATGGTATTGGAACTGACCCTGTATATAGTATGCTTACCTACTTACTTATTGTGTTCTTCATATTTCTTCATATTTCTTGTGTTTTTTTCTCGTACTACATTGTTATTGATTATTGCATTGCTGGGTTTAGAGCTTGCAAGAAAGGCATTTCATTGTACTTGTGCATGTGACATTAAAACTTTAAACTTGTTATACTAGAAAACGGGGGGAAGAAGTGGAGAACATTTGTCGAAAGAAGAGAGAAAATATAGAAGACATGAAAGAGGAAAGTAGTTATCTTCAGTCAATAGCGCCTCCTAGAGCAGAATCAACCCCCGTCCCCGTCACACACACACACACACCACACACACACACACACACCACACACACACACACACACACAAACACACACACACACACCACACACTGCTACACAGCATGGCAGGACGCCATCCATCTGCACCATTCTCCTTAGTTGTGTTCCCTCCCTCTCTCCTGGATTGTGTTCCTCTCACACTCCCTCCCTCCTCCCTACCTCACTCTCTCTCACTTTCTCTCCATCTACATCGACTTGTTCTCTATCAACCAGCATCATCTATCTTCCACAACAACATTCAATTCCTTCACCCACACCACCCTACTCCCCACTCCCCCAACATCACAGGTATATATCTCTCCCAGCAATCCCTCCTCCAAACCCGCAAGCCTTATTCACAAAGCGGCTCAGAGTAGCAGAGCGGATCTAGGATCAGTTCTGCCCTTTAAGTCATAATGAATACAAGGTCTTCTTTCCACACATAGGAGGTGGTGTAGAGGTTAAACCGCCTCGCAATGGCTATTGGCCTGCGCTATGTGGAGTGCTATGCTAGCATGTGGCCAGCGCGTTACACCATGCCAATGGAATGCCCTCATATCAGAGAGAGATTAAACACAAAACAAGTTACAAAAGGAGCAGCCGGAGCTCTGGGAAACAGAAGAAACATTTTGGTGTGACAGTTTGTTTACGAAAGAGGTCGGTCACCAACCAGTGGGCACAGACGTCAGTTCAACGTCTAGTTTTGATTTACATTTGGTTGAGTTGTTGGGGGGATGACATGTGGTCACCTTAAATGTTCTCTACTGATCGGTGTCTCAAATCATTAGAGGAACAATTCAAATCCCCCCATTTAGAGTGACCAAGCCACAAAGAGAGAGACTGAGGGAGAGAGAAGAGAGAGAGAGAGAGAGAGAGAGAGAGAGAGAGAGAGAGAGAGAGAGAGAGAGAGGAGAGAGTAGAGAGAGGAGAGAGAGGAGAGAGAGAGAGAGAAGAGAGAGAGAGACGAGAAGGAGAGAGAGAGTGAAAGAGAGATCGAGAGATCGAGAGAATGAGTGGAGACAAAAGAGGAAAAAGAGAGACAGGAAGCAAGAGAGAGAGTAAATGAACACAATAGAGTGATAGAGAATGGGTATAATGGAACATTATGGAATCCATTCAGCGCTAATGGCTGGCAGTGATTCCAGACGAGGCATGTTCTGACTGAAGTGGCTGTTCCTTTCAATGGTTAGGCCCCAATTAGGACTAGCAGTCTAGCGTTAGCACATCCGTCACATCACTGGTAATTACCATTGAATTACCACAGAGGCTAACGTCTGAAAATACCGTCTTTACGAGCTGTGACGCTCCATCTGTCCCTCTTCCAACGTCGTGATCAATAAGCAGTGGAGTGATGCGTGGACTGATGGTACAACATTGACTAAAGAAACGTTAATGTTCTCCAACAGTGGAAGGAAAAAAACAGGCCCGTTGCATTTAACTATGTTGGTGAGAGTCTGTTAGAAATATGTAAGCCTGTTAAATCCAATCAGTTGATGTGATTCCATGAGTGGGGAAAAATGGGAGTGTATGCTGATGTCCTAAAATATAAAAAATATATAAGCATTGTGCTTTATTGCATGGTAATAATGTCAAATAAAGTCAATAAAGTGATTAGAGAGAGTTTTTTGTTTTTATCTACGGATGATCTAAGGCAGGGATGGGCGACTCCGATAGTGGTGGGGGTCAGATGAAATCTGAAATTACGTTTTTTTTGTTCGTTTCCTGCAATTCTACACATTTTCCCATGGAGCAGAGATAAATATTTGCAATTTTATAACAGATTTTATGCAATTCCACTCATTTTTCCATAGGGTGGAGAGAAATGTTTGCAGTTTTGAATATGATAACTGAGTGAGGGTGACTAACAAAATCAATGGAGCCCACGGTCGGTAATTTGACCATGATTACTACAAGTTTAGATAGCTGTCTAGACTAACTTACCGATACTATAAAAAATTGGATGATATGAACTAATTGGGTGACTGTCAGTGACTGACATAACAAGAGAAAAACTGCCGATACACAAGCACATTTCGAAATTGCAACTTGTGTATTCTATAATTGACTATTAAAGTCTAACATATCATAAAGGTATGAACAATGACTGAACAATGGGATCAAGTTGATAACTTTCAACTGCACTGACAGTTGACAAAACCCCATACTGCATGATGAAACACACAAATACAACAGATTAGATGTCTTATGGAAAGATTAACCTCTACAGTATTGGTGGGTCCCCCTCGGGACGGTTGAGCTAACGTAGGCTAATGCGATTAGCATGAGGTTGTAAGTAACAAGAAAATTTCCCAGGGCATAGACATATCTGATATTGGCTTAAATTCTTGTTAATCTAACTACACTGTCCTATTTACAGTAGCTATTACAGTGAAAGAATACCATGCTATTGTTTGAGGAGAGTGCACAGTTATGAACTTGAAAAGTTATTAATAAACCAATTAGGCACATTTGGGCAGTCTTGATACAAAATTTTGAACAGAAATACAATGGTTCATTGGATCAGTCTAAAACTGTGCACATACACTGCTCCCATCTAGTGGCCAAAATCTAAATTGCGCCTGGGCTGGAATAATACATTATAGGCTTCCTGCACAATCCTGTACTGCTGATAGTGTTTTACAACTATGGATTTGTTTGGGTTTTATTTTATTATGGCATTTCAAAGATAGTTCAAATTTATTTATTTTTTATTTTATTTTTTAATGAATTTTTCTTTGTATTATCTTATACCAGATCTAATGTGTTATATTCTACTACATTCATTTCACATTTCCAGAAACTTCAAAGTGTTTCCTTTCAAATGGTATCAACGACATGCATATCCTTGCTTCAGGTCCTGAGCTACAGGCAGTTAGATTTGGGTATGTCATTTTAGGCGAAATTGAAAAAAAGGTTCTGATCCTTAAGAGGTTTTTAAAACATACTCGTCAAAGAGATGTGTTTTATATGAGATTACCTCTTCATTCATATTGAAGCCATGATTCCAGAACTACTCAATACCACATAGAGCTCAATGCTTCTCAAAGCTAAACAGTTGGCCTTCTTCCTCCCAATCTCTTCATTTTCTTCCTTTTCATTTCCAGAGCTCCTGAAACATGACAGCCAAAATCCTTAACAGTCCATAACTCCACTGCTCTCTCTGTCATATCTGATGCAGGCAGAGGGCCAAACGAAGCACGAGTGGGTGGATGCACCACAACAGGCAAGGGGATATCTCACTATCACACACACCTCACCGAGTTCTACACCAGCTATTTAATGGGTACCCACTTCGGGAACGCTACCCAACACTTTTGGTAAACTTTTCCCTTGTGCCCTTTTTGACCCCAAAGAAATCACAGTCTGATGTTCCCCCACACCTTTTTAGACCTTCTACTTATTTGCCCTCTCGCTCTCTCGATGTCGTTTCTCCGTGTGGAAGAATGCTGGTGACTGACTTAAAACCTCATTCAATAGAGCCAGCAGCAGCGATTACAATGACAACAACAACAAACTAAAAACTATATCATCGATATCATAATATCGAAAACTCAGAACTAAAATCTTGCGTGTTAAGTTGGCCGGATGTTCTCTGGGTGGTGGACCATTCTTCATACACACAGGAAACCCAGCAGCGTTGCAGTTCTTGACACAAACCAGTGCGCCTGGGACCTACTACCATACCCCGTTCAACGCACTTACATTTTTTGTCTTGCCCATTCCCTCTCTAAATGGCGCAAATACACAAACCATGTCTCAATTGTCTCAAGGACTAAAAATCCTTCTTTAACCTGTCTCCTCCTCTTCATTTACACTGATTGAAGTGGATTTAGCAAGAGACATCATAGCTTCAACCTGGAGTCATCTGGGCAGTCTATGTCATGGAAAGAGCAGGTGTTCTTAATGTTTTGTACACTCAGTGTCTGTAGATCAGATGTGGTCCTACCGCACATGTAGCATCAGCTGCAGCTGGTGGAAGAGGAAAAGGCTGTTAATTGGAGTCTCACTCCTGAGGCACAGGGGTTAAATGGTGCAGCGCTCAGAGTAGAAGCGTAAACTGAACCACATGCACACACCACTCTCATACACGCACTACGTACGCACGCCCACGCACACACACACACCACCACACACACACCACACACACACACACACACACAAACACAAAAACACACCACGCACGCACGCACACACACACCTAGCACATGGAGTTCATTCACACAGGCAGTAAAGCAATCGAAGGTCAGGATGGGTGACATTCAAAACACTGGCAACCCACCACAGGCTGAGATATTGAGATACTTAGGGAGAGCTTTATAAAAAATCCTGCCACGAGGGAAGCAGGGGGAGGCCTGTCATTCTGTTTCCTCTATCATTCTGTCCTCTCTCTCACCCGTTTCTCATTCCTCTCTCCCTCCTATCTCTCATCCATCTCTCTTGTCCTCTGTGTTCTCAGACCCGGCTAAACGTCAGGTGTATTTGCATTAAGGCATAATTCACATTCTGTGAGTCATTTTCCAAAGGCTGAGTTCCAGGCCAGTGGTTTAGTAAAATACCTCAGATATATTTTTGTGGCTTCAAGTTTCTATGTATTCACCCCTGTCGCTACGGTTTCAGGCCYTCTGTTGCTACGGTTCCTGGCCGTCCTGGGCAGTTACAGGCCACTTTGTGAACATTAGGCCTGTTTGTGGTGGCACAGGTTGGAGAAAAGGAGAGAACCGCCTGTCTTCCATCGCTCCCTCTCTCCTTTTCTTCCACTCTCTTTCTCAGACAGCTGAAAAAAGATGTACGTGCAGGTAGCCGTTCCCAACTAGTACTCAATGCCAACCCCTTAGGCGAATACCCACACACACACACACACACACAGGTACAACTGCATATCTGGCATCGTCACAGTTGATAGAGCAATGAGGAAATGCCAGTCTGTAGTTTGCACTCGGTTCGATTCTTAGCGGCCGGATGGGTCACACGTCCAGAGTGACCTCTCCAGCACGTCTCTGATCTCTTATTGTCGTTTGTCTTTCTGCGCTCTAGCTTTAGAGGCCCTGGGCCACATGCCAAGCTCACCACTCAGATTCTTCTCCGCGTTGTTAGCTGCCAACAAGCTGTCAATCACTCACCAGCCCCCGCCCCCTTACTTATGTCACATCAGCATTTGACAGGAAGTGAGATTGTTGAGAGAGTGTGTGTCTGGAAGGGGAGTGTATGTGCATGAGTGTGTGTCGTGAAGCTTATTTGTGTACGCGTGAGTGTGTGTGTTTGTTCCCTATGCTGTGCCAACGGTTGTATGTGTGACTATTTATGTGTGCTCCTAGGGGGTTGTGTGTATACATACACATGCAGTGATTCTATGGTGTGATATCTAGTGTTTATTTGAAACACGAGGATTAATCACGGGCATCAAGCAAAATTCCTCATATCTCCAAACCTCCATGCACACGTCTGTCTTCCAATAGTGTATCTGTGTGATGGCTGCAAAACAACATATATGAATCCATAGACTACTTGAGAAAATGAATGCCAGGGAATGTATCTGGTCTTTTCACAGGTGAGTGTAGTTTCTGGTTACCATAGCATAAACAGAATAAATGGGATTCCAGAGAAGTTTGGAGGTGTGGGAATGTTGGACACACCGTGTGATCCTCTCTGTCACGATCGTCTTCGGGTGAAAGAGAGGACCAAGGCGCAGCGTGATATAAATACATACTGTATTTATTTAAGAAAGACGAAGAACACTAAAACAAACTAAACAAAACAACAAACTGACGACCGTGAAGCTATACAAAACAAATAAGTGCAGACACTGGCAACTTACACATAGACAATTACCCACAACCTACCTAATGACTATGGCTGCCTAAATATGGCTCCCAATCAGAGACAACGATAGACAGCTGTCTCTAATTGAGAACCAATCTAGGCAACCATAGACTTACATAAACACCCACACTGAACACAACCCCATGAACTTCTACAAAAAAAAACTAGACAATACATCCACCCTAAACGAGACAAACACACACAAACATCCCCCATGTCACACCCTGACCTAACTAAAATAATAAAGAAAACAAAGATAACTAAGGCCAGGGCGTGACACTCTCCAATCATATCTACAACACTGACCATACTGTTTACACACGCCACTCAGTTTACCCGTTTCCACGACAACGTCAAAAGGCCGCAATTGTTTTATCTGCCGTAAAGCTGTCATTAATAATTTGGGGCTCGCGCTCACTGGGCCAGTAATTACCCGTTAGTCTTCCAGAACCTCCTCGCAGTCGCAGGTCAACAGACTATCAGTCTTAAAATGGCCGCCGGTCCTCATGGTCAGAAATATGACGAGTCATGTACCAGCTAGCGTCTTATTCCGAGCAAGCGCTCTACTCAGCTCAAATAAACAGGCCTATAGCATATCAAACATACCAGATCACATTCTAGCGCCGACCACAGGGGCATGTTTGTTTTGCTACCACGCTAGGCCTCGGATTGATAAATACGCCATATTGAAAATGCTCTGTCTGATGGGAGATTACCGTGGCATAAATATGACAGATAAATATGTCATGCTATAGTTTTTTGTTGTTGTTGCCATAAGCACATTTTGAGAGACCACAGTGGCTTGGGGGCTGAGCCGGCGCAGATGCCACAGAGAAAAAACAACCCTGCAGCTGATTTATTATTAAACACAGGGGAACACACCCACACAACACACCAGACAGCGAACACACCCAAACACACATAAATGACAGACAAGCTGAACCACAAAACCACACCACACACACACACACACACCAACCTCGACAGGTGCAACACCACCCATACCACACACTAAGAGCAGGATGAAAACACACACAAAACACACACACACACAGACAGACCAAGCTGAAGACACAGCACAACACACACACACACAAACACAGACAAGACAAGGTGAACACACACAAACAACCACCAACACAAACAGAAGACAAGACACGCTTACCACACACAAACACACACACACACAACAACAGACCATGACAACTGCTGACGCATGAACAACTTTTAAATAAGACATCTCCACATAGAACACTCACTCTGGCAAGCTGAAGTATGCTGAACAACGTTGCTCTGTTTTCATTGTCGACTGTATTGCACTCTTCATGTTGACGTTTGTGTGTGTGTGTGTGTCGTGTGTGCTGTGCTGTGTGTTGGTGCGTTGTGTAGTGGTGGTGTGTGGTGTGTGTGTGTGTGTTACTGCGGTATCGAGCGGCGCGTGGCCGCGGCGCTGTGCATGGTGATGGTGGTAGAAGAGAGCGGAGGATCTGCGGAGATGAAGGCTCATAGCTACGTTCTCTCTCTCGGTTTGCGAAGCTCATGTTATTGTCATCTGCACAGAACGACTGACACGCTATGTTATAATTACGATGTTAGGGGCAGGGATCGACTAGAGCTATTGTTATACTACATTAAGGGCAGTCGGACTGACAGCTATGGTTAAATTACATTAGTGCAGTGACAGAAGCATGTTATAATTCTAGATAGGAGTCGAACTGACAGCTTTGTTATAATTACGTCTTAGGGCAGTCGACTTGAAGCTATTGGTATATAATTGTACATTAGGACAGTCGACAGACAGCTATTGTTTATTACATTAGGACAGTCGGACTGACATCTTTGTATATAATTTACGTCTTAGGACAGTCGAACAGACAGCTATTTTTATACATTACTAGCAGTCGACGACAAGCTATTTATCATTACATTAGGGACAGGCGACTGACAGCTATGTTATAATTCGTAGGCGTCGACAGACAGCTATTGTCTACTAATTACATTAGGACAGTCGACAAAGCCTTTGTTTTTAATTCATTGGAATCGATGACAAGACATATTGTTATTACATGGTAGGACAGTCGCCTGCACAGCTATGCTATTTAGTTTAGGACAGTCGACGACCAGCTATGTTAATATTACATCTTGGACAGTCGACAACGCTATCGTTATTTAATTACCATTGGACGCTCGACTGACGCTATATTTTAATGACATAGGCAGTCGACAAAGCTATTGTTATAAATTAACATAGGACAGTCGACAGACAGCTATTGTATAATATACTTAGGGCATCGGATGAAACTATTTGTTATAATCATTCACTAGACGTGACCGACAGCTATGTTATAATTGCGTTAGGCAGTGACTGACACTCTGTTATAATTACGGTTAGGACAGTCGACTGACACATGTTATAATGCTGTAGGGCCAGGTCGGACTGACCGCATTGTTATTAATACATTAGGGACAGTCGACTGAGCTTGTAATATATCGTATAGGGACAGTCGACAGACGCTCTATTGTAATAATTTACATTAGGGACCATGTTCGACAGAAGCTATCGTGTCCATATATTACATTATGACAGTCGACAGACAGCTTTGTTATAATTACATTAGACAGTCGACAGGAAGCTATTGTTATAATCATCTAGGGACAGTCGACACAGGCGTAATTGTAGATATATAATAATAGAACAGTCGACAGACGCCTATGTTATAGATTACATTAGGACGAGTCAGCAGACAGTGTGCTTATAATTCACATTAGGACAGTGACGGCAAGTATTGTCATAATACATTTAGGACCAGGTCGAAGAAGTATTGTTTCAACGATTACAGTAGTAGCCAGTCGAACAGACAGCTATTTATCTATACATTAAGGACAGTCGACAACAGCTATTGGTTAACAATTACATCGTTTAGGACAGTCGACAGCAGCTATTGTTTAATGTACATTAGGACAGCTCGACAGCAGCTATTGTTAATAATTACATCGATTAGGACAGTCGACAGACAGGCTATCTTGTTATAATCTGCATTAGGACAGTCGATCAGACAATATGTACTAATTACATTTAGGAACAGTCGAATAAGACGCTATTGTTATATTACATGCTAGCAGTCGACAGACAGCTATTGGTATATAATACATTAGACAGTCGAGAGCTACTTGATGAATGAATTACATTAGGCGGCGACTGACAGCTATTGCTTATTATTACATTAGGGCAGTCGACCGAAGCTGATTGTATATATTACGTAGACTTCGACAGACAGCTATTGTTATAATTACATTAGGACGACCGACTGACGCTATTGTTTAATCGACATTAGGACAGTCGGATCAGACAGTATTGTTAGAATTACATTGGACAGGTCGACAGACAGCATGTCTATATATTCATCTAGGCGTCGGACAGACGCTATTGTAAAATTACATCCTAGGACAGCTCGACAGACAGCTAGTTACTAAATGACATGGTAGGACAGTCGACAGACACTTATTGTCTATAATATACATATAGGACACGTCTTACAGACAGGCTTTGTTTCAACTTGCATTGGACAGCGGAAGACAGTTATTTATTACTTAAGGCAGTCGACAGACAGCCTATGTAGTTATTACATTAGGGACGAGTCGATAGAAGCTCATCTCGCTTATATACATGCATACGACAGTCGACAGACAAGCTATTGTTTATACATACTACTTAGTTACAGTCGACAGAACAGCCTAATTGTTATAATTACTATGTAGGACAGTTCGCTGACAGCTAGGTGTATAATTACTTAGGACAGTCGACAGACGCTATTGTTATAATTTACAATAGGACTTCGACAGACAGTATTGTATCGTTAATTACTAAGACAGTCGAAGGACCAGCATCTTGTATAATACATTAGGGCGAGCTCGACCTAGAACTATGTTTATAATTACTAGGACAGTCGACAGACAGCTTTGTCTATAAGTACGTCCTAGGACAGTGACTGACGAGCTATTGTTATAATACGTTAGGGCAGTCGATGACAGCTATTGTTTATTATTACATATAGGACAACCGACTGACAGCTATTGTTATAATCTACAATTCAGGACAGTCCGACAACAGTATGCTTTCATCAATTACTACTAAGGACAGTCGACAGAAGCTCATTGTCTATAATTACAATTTGGACAGTCGACAGACAGCTATTGTTGTATAATTACATTAGGACATGATCGGACCTGACATCTATTTAATTAATTACGTCATGACGTCGACAGAGCTAATTGGATATATTAGGACAGGTCGACAGACGGCTATTTATATTAATTACATACATAGGACAGTCGACAGGACCACTATTTGTGATATTAACATCTAGGGCAGCTGGACTGACAACTATTGTAGAATACTATACTGGACAGTTGCAGAACAGCTATTGTGTATTCAGTGTAGGGCAGTCGACTGAACGGCTAGTTTTATACATTACGTAGGACAGCTCGCCTGACACTTATTTGTACTTATAATTACCGTTTCGAGGCAGCGACACTTGAGCTTTTGTCATTAATTAAACATCTTAGCAGTTGCGAACTGACAGCTTTGTCTAT
>NC_036858.1:7900972-7903375 GCF_002910315.2 Salvelinus sp. IW2-2015
TGTGTGGTGTGTGGTGTGTGGTGTGTGGTGTGTGGTGTGTGGTGTGTGTGTGTGTGTGTGTGCTCGTGTGCTCGTGTGCTCGTGTGCTGAACTTTAACTGTCCTCCACTGGTCTTTCTGGGTGGAATGCTCCACTGAACTACCCACGCTGCATAGCTTCAACGGTTGTCATGACAACATCCCGGTGACGCTCATGGTCAACTTAGCAAGAAAGAAATATTGTGGACATCCATTAAGAATGGAGCCTCTCACCGAGCCTCCTTTTCACACAAGTCGTTCCTCATCCAACAAGATCAGAAACATCCGAAGCTTACAGAACAAGACCTGGGGTCATCGTACTCTAAAACTCTCTCACCGAGATAAAACTAAACATCGGCCGGCATTGTGATAAAGGATGAAACACTGTGGCCTCCAGATTTAGCCACCATTGGTCGAAGTGGCCATGGCATTGTGGGTAAGGTATTTTTGGGGCGTCTGTCTGAGTAGGGGTTACGATGGACGCTTCACCCTGCGGGAGTGTCCAAAATCCCCCGTCGGCTACCCTCCTGTACCTTGAGACATGCTGCTCAGCCCACCACTCCCAGTGCCAGCACGTCTGTTTGAAGTCTGTTCAAACAATAGGTTCTACTGTAACTGTGGAGTGCATTGTAAGAGCATATTAGACTAGGGACGGGTATTGTCCTGACAACTACCTGTGGGGAGGCTCTTTAATACCATCAGGTTAGCAGATCAGTCTGGCCCACAGATTTGTCCAGTAGCCTGGTCCAAGATCTGTTCGTGCTGTTTGGCATACAATGGGAGTTGTCAGGACTGCACAAACTGATCTGGGACCAGACTATGTGCAGGCGTACTGGTAGAGAGGAAGGCAGGGATTCAATCAATGGCAAATAGTGTGTTTCCAGGTGCCACTTTCAGAAGTGTGTTTGATTTTGTTAGTTTGAAAAGGCTTCTACTGTATCTAGTAAAGTCTCCATTACTGAGGCCCAAGCTGGGTGATTAGGTTCTGAGTTCAGGATGGTTTATACTTGGTGTACAGACATGTGGATAGACCAACTGCATCATACCCGCTGTATTTTGAAAGTTATATATCTTGAAAACTTGATTGCTGACATGCAAAATATTTTGAGACTATATCAACAATGGACTACTGTAGCAAATACCAAAAGATAGTTTTGGGGTGGAATTTTCCTTGAAGACGCTGACTGACTCCCCTCTCCAAACCCAGACCCATGGTTTGTTGTATGTACCAGCTGCAGACAAATACTGTATGAGAGAGACAGTGAGTGAATGCTTCATCAGGTGTCTTTGATTAATGCATAATTGTAATTGTGCTCAGGTGTGGAACTAGCCCATGCCTGCAGGCACACATACACTGTCATGCCCTCACCTGCATTAGCCAATCAGAGTGTTCGTCACGTAGGCACCTCTGTGCTGAGCCCACAAGCCCAAACCAGTCACAGACAGAGGAGCAGGGCAGAACCATGCCAAGCCTGCTACTCCAAACCCCCCTCCTTAATTCCTCTGTTCCTCCACAGGGCATGGTTGTTCATGCCATTGTTCATTCAAATGAGCTCAGTCTCTGCAACCTACTATATATTCACACACCTGTATGTACACTGCCGTTCAGAAGTTTGGGGTCACTTAGAAATGTCCTTTTAAAATGATAAACTTGGATTAGCTATCTCCATCACAGGAGTGATGGTTGCTGATAATAGGCCTCCGTACGCCTACGTAGATATTCCATTATAAATCATCCGTTTCCTGCTACAATAGTCATTTACAACATTAATAATGTCTACACTGTGTTTCTGATCAATTTGATGTTATTTTAAATTGTAAAAAATTTGCTTTTCTTTCAAAAACAAGGACATTTCTAAGTGACCCCAAACTTTTGAACAGTCGTGTGCATTACAGTGAGCTGAACCTCCGTTGTAGGTAAACTAATGAACTAACATGACGGTGGGAAGGTTGTATTCAGACAGAACACGTCACACTAGATGGGCTGATTATCCTTCATAATCCTTTGAGTCAGACCTTCAACAAGGCACTGCAGAACAAACCCCATGTGAGACTGAGAACTGGTTAGGTGGAAAACTTCAGCAGGAGAGAGCCACACAAAGAGGTTGTTGTCTTTCACTTCACCTCAAATCAGGTCACGGCAAACAGCAAAACTTCCTGTGTGGTTTTTAATCTCGGACCAATCGGTTCCTCTGTCTGGCCTGTTGCCATGGCTGCTGTTGATGTCGCTGGCCTGTCGGAGAACAAGCGCCCACGCTCCAGGAGAAGAAAGAGATGAAAGAGAGAGAGAGCGAGCGAGCAAGTGAGAGAGAGAGGGGAAGAGAGAGAGAAAGAGAGAGAATGAGAAAGAGAGAGAGACAGAGAGAGAGAGAGAGAGAGAGAGAGA
>NC_036858.1:7903858-7906273 GCF_002910315.2 Salvelinus sp. IW2-2015
TGCAAATACAGTGCAGCATCCCCTAAACCAACACTTTGATTAGAATCATGCAACGATACTTCTGCTACCAAATACTAGTTTATATCCTATTTGTGCCCCTCTTCAGTCTTAGCGACAGAGCAGGATATATTCAATCTACCAACAATATAGAGTACGAACTACCCCTAGATCACCCACTTCCTCATTACTTTAACCAGTGTGTTCCTTTGATCTACAGGGAAAATCATATGCTGTCCGAGCCAGGAACACACCACCGCACACACACACACACACACACACACACACACACACACACACACACACACACACAGCACGTTTTCTCCCTGAGCCCGAGCTCACACACCCAGAAACTAGGCGATGGACATCCTCTTCCCCAGGTAGAACATCCCTCCTGAAACACCAAGTTCTGATCCAATCTAGATAACAAATCTGAAGCTACAATCCACCTCTAGGTCTTTGTTCTCTGCCTGACAGGCTGTAAGACCCAATCCTGCCATGCCTGCCCCCATCACAACTACTGCACCACCACAGGCCTTAACCAATGATGTATGAAAACACACTGAAATGTCCTCTTTCCTTGTCTCCTTTACTTCAGGACCACTGATCTGAATAGATTCACTCACTGATTCTGCAGGCCAACATGAGATTTTCCCTGAAGTCATCAGACTGCACACGTTCACGCCCCCATGTTGAGATCCAGTTTAGAATCTGCTAAATGGGCCAAGTAGGTAAAAGTCCCATGTTTGTACAGAGATTTCAGCGAGACACGTGTCCTTGTGCGCGTGGAAGCGTGCGTACGTTTGTGTGAGAAAGAGAGAGAGGGATATGGATCTCTTTCCATCCTCTGTTTGGCTCACTCCATGGGAAAGGTGTGTCACAGACTCCCAGGCCTCTTGCCCTTTCCTCCTCCGTTCCCTCGTTCCCCCCTTCCTGACGTCAAACACGAAAGCTGATTCCAAACCCCTTGTCTGGATGTGGCACTCTTTAACAACTGAGTCATGGGTCAAAGTTTCACGAACGCACATACACACGCTGCTGCTCAGTAACAATGCCAAAGTCTCTCGTTTTAACCAGTTGTGTAACACCAGTGGATATGTTATGAGTCTATTTTTAGCCCACTTTGGCTGGAACAGCCACATGACACAATGAAAACACCCCTCCTCCTGATCTAAGTAAAGGTTTCACACTAAAAATAGACATAGACTCAATTTCCTTAACCCAGTAAACGACTGTCCTCATGTGACATGATGTGCAGAACTTCCATTAAAAACAACAAAAACAATTGACTAGGATGTTGCCTTTTGAGGCRGCATTACAAGGCAGGAAGTTAATACTGACGTTTAAAGACATATCCCATTCTCAAGGTTAAATAATGCCTTCTTCATTTGGGCAATTTTTGAAGTCAACAAATGTTTTAACTTCATCTGCATGACAACCTAGTTCATCCCATTGTGTGAAAACTCAGGAAAGGAATAACACAAGATCAAAGGCAGCTTCTGCATTTCTGATACCATTCTAGGCCCGGTAACGGGATAAAGGGATGCTTTCTTCAACATCTGTTCAGTTACAGAAATAGACGGGGTAGATGTGATATGTGACAGAAAGCCTTTAGAGTGTGTCCAAGGAAAACAGGGTTGTGATCAGAGAGAGAAGCTTCTCCGGCTGGAGAGAGATGACCCCATGGGGTGGCAACGATGGCAGCATCTCCACATGTCTTCTTCCGCCTGTTCCCCCCATCATCTGTTCCCCCTCTGATGGTCTGATCACTCGGTAGGTGTACTGATCACGGTGTAGCCCAACTATGATACACTGACCTACCGTCAAAAATAGCATTCTCTATGACCCACCTAAGTGTAACGTATTATGAATAGGTAATATAAATACTATGCATTTTTATAGGTCGGGTGAGATTTTAATTGGCTGTGGGTGTGGTAGAAGGCACTATAATTCCATTATAAAACACATGGTTTATGTTCAGCTTTCAATGATTTTAAATGGCAAATGATGCACTGTGGTGTGAAAGTGGAAGGAGTTGATTAACATCAAATGAAAACCACRATGCCTATAATCCATGATAACCCAATTAAGACCATGTTACCCACCACAAATAAAGCTGAGTATCGTACCAAGTACTGGAAGCACATACATGGGTGGAGTTTGAAATAACAAACAACCATGAAACAAACTAAAATGAAGTGTTGTTGTCTTGCCAGGTCACTTCCTGTGATCTTGGTTGTGGTGTCAAAAATATCTAAACCAGGACATCTGGGAAGTTCTGCGGTGCGCGAGGTTTGATTTCGCTCTTTAGTGTGTGTGTGTGTGTGTGTGTGTGTGTGTGTGTGCTGTCTCTTATACACATCTAGATGTGTATAAGAGACAGGTCGTGTGCATTACAGTGAGCTGAACCTCCGTTGT
>NC_036858.1:7906686-7912587 GCF_002910315.2 Salvelinus sp. IW2-2015
CCGTCCAACGCACAAACCAGACACATTTGATATCAAGAACAACTAGACCTGAATTGGTACTGTAAAAAATGCAATTGCAGGTTGGCCTATGATCAAAACCTTGCGAGTAGACAGTGAGCAGGGATAAATTTGTAACGGCCTCGTTTTCTTTGCTTCCAATTACACTGTGTTCTGCAGGGAGCTCTGGGCCCAAAACGCAAACACAGAACATATTTCGGTCAGACAACGCGGAAACATAAACCAGCAATATCCTTACTTACGGGGTAGAACATTCCATTATAGCCTCTCTCCACGTCCCACACCACAGGGCCTTTCCTTGTTACACACACACACACACACATCACACACACACACACACACACACACCCACACACACACACCACACACACACACACACACACACACACATCCCACACACCCACAACACAACACACACACAACACACCACACCACACCACACACACACACACACCACACACCCAGCCTGGGTATTCTCACAATTATCTAGCATTGTGAAAATCAAGTAGCGCACACATGTAAGAAACTTGATTGGACTGGATTGTCCCACTAAACACTTAGTTTATATTGAGGTAGGATTCGAAAAAAGTTACAGCCCAGCTTTAATTGGAATTAAAACAATAATCCAAAACACACACACACAACACAACAGAAAGACAAAACACACAGAACACCGACACAGACACAGGACACATCACACGGACAACAGACACACACACACACACCCTAAACCAAGGTGTATTCCATTCCGGTTTGTTTTTCTTTTACCACAGTTGCCCTTTAATGCCATTAGGTGTTAAATCAATGTGCTCAAGTTCCAGGGGAATTCCAACTGAGGTTGGGGAGATAAGGCTGAGATCCAGACCTTCTCTGACAGACAGAGAGACAGACAGATCTGTACAGGCAGGTAACTATTCTGTCTGTTTATTTAAGCATGCCTTTGGCCTACCCGCAGATTACACGGAAAACTGTACACTGGATCAGGTGAGAGGCACTTCCTCTCCCTCGACAATGACAGAATTGTTCAGGGTTTTACATATGGCACAAGGGTTCAAAGGGGAGCCCATTTGACACTGGCATCAGAAGTCTTGTCTGAGCCAGCCAACTGTACTCAGGCACTTGCTATCTAGTAAACCATGGCACACTAGTTCTGCAGACAGGGTAGATTGCAGTGGATTCATCCACTACCCCCATCCTAATGTCTATTTGCAGACCTCTCTTTCCTCTTCCCCTCCTCTCTGCCTCTGATATCCCTCTCTTCTTGGCCTGCAGAAGTCATTCCATAGGGATCATTTGTGCAGAGAGGCAGGCTGGGTAATTTGCATCCAAACAGAGCAGACAAGAACAGAACAGAGCTGAGCAATCAGCATGCCTCTCATTCAGACCAATCCTGGGCCACATCCTGTGCCAACACTTTACCATAGTAACCYGAGTCTCCATGACTGGGCATATCAATGAGGCAGGGGTTGACAGCAGCAACATGAAGACCTGTGGGTCTGTACAGGACGCGGCAGCGACAGGGCTTACGTAGTGAACTGAGGCCTGAGTAGCCACACTGACATTGCAAGAGGAAAGAAAAGGTGAGCTGACGTCATTACTTCTACTTCAGAGGGGTCCCTGGAACCCATGCGCCAACTCCTGAGGACCAGCAAAACGTCTCTTTCTCACAGCCCAACCAAGACGCTGGGCTTTCTAGGTGAACAGGAAAGAGTAATTAATCAGAACTGCTGTGAGCATAAGTGTGAGGAGGACAATCTCACTTAGAGCTGTGAATTATCGCGCTCCAACGCCAACAATGCCGGTTGCGAGCCCAGACTGGATCAGGAACGCAGTGACACATTRGTTACTTAGCTATGTCTTTGGCTTACACTCTCTGGTAGAAATCTAAATATGTGTATTACTAAAGCAAAGTGTGTGTGCTCGTGCGTGTGTGTSTGTGTGGTTGTAGTGGGTTAGGGAACTACGTGTCGACATGGCATCTCAGCTTGGTTGCTTGGTCATGAGAGAAGGGTTCAGCTCTCTGATCCCCGTACACACAGATCTGCAGATCCTTTCACTGGCATAAAGCACAGGCCCTATAGCGGTTTAACAGTGCTAAGAAATGCAGCAATGTGCAAAATGATGATTATTTTAACATTCTGCCCCAAAGCCATAAACTGCAGGAGAGTATAAAGGAATGTTGGACTTCGCTACACAGGCGTGCGTCTATCACAAACTTTAACTGGTCCAAAAAACTATAGCAGCAGCCAGCTCCATGAAAAAGGCACCACACACACACACACACACACACACACACACACACACACACACACACACACACACACACACACACACACACACACACACACACACACACGTAGATACACACAAACCAGGTTAATGTTGTACAGCCTAACAGATCCATCTAAATGATAGCCTTGTGTGTAGGACTTTGCACAGTTTGGTGGATAGTACAGAGTATAAGAACGTAAACCACCCAAATTCCTCTCACACGCTTCGTCAGGAATCCAGCGAACAGGCGGAGGGGTGGCGGTGGGGTGGAGGAGAGGAGGAGAGGGGGAGAGGGGGGGTGCACTCCGCTCAACTCTCTCCGAAGCCAGGGCATAATTTGTATTGTTCTCAGTATGATATGAATACAGAGTGTACCATGCAGAAAAGAAGAACGAGGTCACCAATCGACGGCGATGTTAACCCTTTGAATAGACACACAGACAGCACAGGCCCAGGGGAGAAAATCACAGCAAACCACAGATACTCTCAGCACAAAGCGGGRGGAAGAAAACAGAGCATTGTAAAAGCTCCCGAGAAGACACTAAAGGAAGAAGAAAAGAGGGGAGAACATCAAAGATGCTGCTTTCTTACTCTATGTAGCCCGCTTTGAGGTCTGAGGGAAACACKTCATCACTAACATGCATTATTTTCCTTATTATTAATATTTGAACATTGAGGACATCATTAAGACATCAAGAGGACATCATTAGGCAGGTACATGAGGACGGGGACAATTAGCTATGAGGGGCCAGCTCTTAAAGTGGGGGCCAGGGCCCCAAAAAGAAATGGTCATTAGGGCCACAAGTCTATCCCGAGGGCCACTCTCTCTTTAAACAAATTGAAGAGAGGGGAGAAAGTGTTCTGTTCATGCTCAGAACCACCGAAACATTTAAGAGAGAGTTAGAGGCAGAGAGAAAGAGAGGGAGACAGAGAGAGAGAGAGAGAGACAGAGAGAGACAAAGAGACAGAGAGAGACAAAGAGAGAAAGAGAGAGAGAGAGAGACAGAGAGAGAGAGAGAGAGAGAGAGAGAGACTGCACACTCTCTAGCTACCCACTTAGAGCCGGGTCGGCCTTGGGTGTCTCAGAAGTGGAAAGAAAGCGGAGCGTGTTCCTTTTATTGTTTGTTTTTCTAGCACTATGTGTTATTCTGGTTCCCTCTCTGTTCTCTCTGTCTTTACGTTACATAATGAGGTCCATCCATCCCAATTAGGAGGTGTTGCTTCCTGACGAGGAGTGTGTTTTGTGGGTGAGGGGAGGGGAGAGAAGGGCGGAGGGGAGACTCGGTTTTGTGTTGTTCTTCTGAGAACTTTTTTAATTGTGTATAAAAGAAGCGGGTGTGCTGAGCATCAATCATTAGCTCATACAATTATCAAGAGGGGTAAAGCTAACCCAACTTCCCCTAAGGATTACACTATGGATTCGGTATGCAGAACAACTGGGGTTCATCAATCTGGATGAACCCCAGGCAAAACCAATCAATCTGGATGAACCCCAGGCAAAACCAATCAATCTGCTCCTCAAGAAATATGAATTCAGTACTTTCAGCTTCCCTAGCTAATCTCCAAAGAGAAACACGGAGACTACTCCACACACGCACGTGCACAAACACCGAACACACACACACTTCTCTCCCTCTGTCACACATGCGGAGCTGGTGCTTTTGTTTTGGAAGGAAGAGGGGGTTAATAACGTGCACTTCTCAATCAGAAACATCTTTTACTGAGTTTCTCCCCCCTCTCTTTTCTCTTTAATTCTGGGGGAGGGAGGCAGGGAGGGAGGGAGTAGGGGGTTAACTCTGTGTGTCTCAATGGAGAACAGCTGCTGGGTGCGGGCCAGAGACAGTTCCACTTGGCTAGAGAGAAGACCAGAGATCCCCTGGGGAGGACATGAGAGAGGAGAGGAGTGAGAACGATATAGTAGGAGCGGGAAGGAGATGGAGGGGGTAGAGAGATAGAGCAGGAAAGGAAAGAGAGGAGAATAAGATGAGGGGGGGGGGGGATAATAGAAGTGCTTAGTGGTTCCCATAAACAGGACCTGGTTCAACAGATGATGGAAGCCTGAGAATATCACAACACAGTGGAGGGATTCAAAAACACACAACTTCCTACGCTAGCAGAGGACTCACAAACAGTCATTGAAAAGAGACTGATACTGGGATATCAGCAGGAAAAAACTTTACGAGCATACAGCAACATAACTGCCAACAAACGACCAAACTCAAACAACAACATGCATCATCAGTCTGTAAAAATGTTTAAAAAATAAACCTTCCCCCCCCCCAGAGCAAGAGGCACTGTGGGAACACGTTTGGTAGCGAAGCATTCTGCGTAAGGACACAAACATGTGTCAAGGCTCACCTGGGTGATTTACTACACTGGCGGTTTCTCTCCAGTCAATCAGGCATTKTTAATGCTTTAATGAACTGGCTGTCAGGACATGATGAGTTGTGTGTGACACCGCAGGAATAACACCTTATATAAACAGCCCCGTCTCGGATATAGGCTATAATCAGATAGGGGAGGGGGAGGGAGTCGTTCATAAAGGCGAGTGGTGATGATGAATTAGTGCAGCATGGTTTTTGGGTGTTACAGCTGTTGTCTGGTTTTGATCAAAAACTGGTTGTGTTGCAAACGATGCAGACAACTCCATACTTTTGGGATTGTTCCTCTTGCTGTTCATAAGAGTTAGTATCTAAATAGAACTATATCTGTGTCTGTATCTGGCAATGCTGGAGTCTGTAAGTTGGGTAATAAGAAGACTGTTTTGGCTGGGACTGTTAACCAATAGGTACCCGGGCTATCTGCATTGACCCTTTATGCACTAACTCTTTGAACTCATCACATGAGCTGTTGTTATAGTTTGTTTATCCTGTTGCCCAATCACTTTATCCCTACCTATATGTACATATATACCTCAATTACCTTGTACCCCTGYCCATCGACTCGGTACTGGTACCCTGGGTATATAGCCAAGTGTTATCGTTACTCATTGTGTATTTATTCCTTGTGTTATWATTTCTCGATATTTCTATTATCTCTCATTTTTTCCCTCTCTGCATCTTTGGGAAGGGCCTTAAGTAACCATTTCAGAGTTAGTCTACACCTGTTATTTACGAAACATGTGCMGAATAAAATTCGATTTGTAACCCACAAATCCCAGTCCTCTCTGATTCTTTAACCCTGGGCACTTCATGCACTGAGCGTTGCTTCCACCTGGTGGTCAACGGGAGCATAACCTCTTCCCTGCAGTACTCTATGACCAACTCTAGCACTTCCTGCTCCATTTCTAACCTATCAGGAGACAAGGAGTTTGTACCATACTGCTTATATCCTGTCAAGTCATTTCAGAACTATTTCAGGTGGCTCTAGGGTAGCGTTTCCCAAACTCGGTCCTGGGGACCCCAAGGGGCCCTACACAGCTGATTCAAATAATCAAAGCTTGATGATGAGTTAATTATTTGAATCAGCTGTGTAGTGCTAGGGCAAAACCAAAATGTGCACCCAGGGGAGGCCCCAGAACCGACTCTAGGGGTAAGATTTGGAATTAGGCAGTAGCCATCTGAACTCAAATGTGTGTGTGTGTGTGTGTGTGTGTGTGTGTGTGTGTGTGTG